>NC_132933.1:151349966-151549034 GCF_047675955.1 Chlorocebus sabaeus
GAAAAAGGTATAGACAAAACTCCTCAGACACCAGATGAAAGAAAGAAGAGGTTTTTTTATTCGGCCGGGAGCGTCTTAGAGCCGAACTCCCCGAAAAAGAAATTCTTGACTTTTTTTAAAGGCTTACCACTTTAAGGGGTCCACGTGAAAGGGTCACGATAAATCCAGCAAGCGTGGGAAACGTGACTGGGGGCTACATGTATCCGCTAACAGAATAAAAAGTGGGTACAGTGCTTTTTTCATACAGTGTCTGGGATGTACAGATAACACGAGTGGTTTAGCTCAGGGGTCGATGTTATTATTATTACTTTTTTTTTTTTAAACTCCTAGCGCCGGGTGGTGGTGCCCAGGTTGTCTGGTTATTTATCTGACTTTGGTTTCTTTCTAACTTTTCACTTTCTCTCTTGCCTCCTGTCTTGTGAACGAGGCAAGGTCGGGGGAGGAGGGCAGCCGAAGTAGGAGTGGGCTCCTTCCTTGTGAACGAGGCAAGGTCGGGGGAGGAGGGCAGCCGAAGTAGGACTGGGCGCCTTCCTTGTGAGGTCATGTAGATGGGTCACCTACGTGGAGGGTCACCTGTGTGAGGTCAACTATGAGACCACCTGTGTGAGGTTTCTTTTTTTTTTTTTTCTTTTTTTTTTGAGACAGAGTCTCGCTCTGTCGCCCAGGCTGGTATACAGTGGTGGGATCTCAGCTCACTGCAACCTCCGCCTCCCGGTTTCAAGCGATTCACCTGCCTCAGCCTCCTGAGTAGCTGGGACTACAGGCACCTGCCACCACGCCCGGCTAATTTTTTGTATTTTTAGTAGAGACGGGGTTTCACCGTGTTAGCCAGGCCGGTCTCGATCTCCTGACCTCGTGATCGCCGGTCTCGGCCTCCCAAAGTGCCAGGATGACAGGCGTGAGCCACCGCGCAAAGTATGTTCTGTTTGCAACTCAGAACTGGGCGCCAGGTACACCTCTCTGGAAAACCTTTAAAGAAGACAAGGACTGGGTGTCGGTGGCCAGTTTGGGGCACACACGGCTGAGTTGTGAGCTGAGGGAGGAGGCAGAGGAAACCCAACCGTCCCGTGATGGCTGAGTACCCAGTTCTTGGACACAAGGCTGTGACAGGGAGGTGACACATTCCTGCCTCTTCTTTCTCTCAGCGGCCCTCAGAGTCTGCACCTCCCGGTGAGGACAGCAAAGGACTTCATGGGTGTAACCTGCTCACGGCTTTCCTGTGTGGGGCCACGTCTTGGCTAGGGCGTCCGAGACCCTTGGGGGACTGGGTATTTCATATGGTTATTTCAATTCTACACAGTGGAAGTTGTGAGGCACAAACCCCACCCGGGAGCACACTTTCCGGGGGCAGAACTGGAATCGAATGTGACCATCCGGCTCATTCGGTCATCGCCGCACAGCTCTCGTGGGTGTCCCCAGTCAGACAGGCCTGTGTTAGGTGACAACGAGAGCTTCCTGGTCATGCCCAAGGGGCCCTGCTGGGGAAAAGCTACCTCTCCGTCCATAGTGAGGCCGAAGCACTTTTGTCCTGGGATTGATTTCTTTCTTTCCTTCTTTTCTTTCCTTCCTTCCTTCCTTCCTCTTTCTTTCCTTCCTTCCTTTCTCTTTCTTTTTCTTTCTCTTTCCTTCTTTCTGTCTTTCCTTTCTTTCCCTTCCTCCTTCCTCCCTCTCCTTCTTTCCTTCTTTCCTTCTCCCTTCCTTCCTTCCTCTCTTTCTTTCTTTCCTTCCTTCCTCCCTCTTTCTTTCCTTCCTTCCTTCCTCTTTCTTTCTTTTCTTTCTCTTTCCTTCTTTCTGTCTTTCTTTCCTTTCTTTCCCTTCCTCTTTCCTCTCTCTCCTTCTTTCTTTCCTTCCTTCCTCTCTCTCCTTCTTTCCTCTCTCTCTCCTTCTTTCTTTCCTTCCTTCCTCTCTCTCCTTCTTTCCTCTCTCTCTCCTTCTTTCTTTCCTTCCTTCCTGTTTCTTTCCTTTCTTTCTCTTTCCTTCTTTCTGTCTTTCTTTCCCTTCCTCCTTCCTCTCTCTCCTTCTTTCTTCTTTCCTCTCTCTCTCCTTCCTTCCTTCCTTCCTTCCTTTCTCTTTTTTCTTTTTCTTTCTTCTTTCTTTGTTTCCTTTCTCTTCCTTTTCCTTCCTTCTTTCCTCTTCTTCCTTCCTGTCCTTCTCCTCTTTCTTTCCTTTCTTCTTTTCCTTCCTTCCTTCTCTTAGGTTTGTTCTCTTTTTCTTCTTTCTCTCCTTCCTTCCTTCCTCTCTCTCTCCTTCTTCATTCCTTGCCTTCCTCCTTCTTCTTTCTTTTCCTTCTTTCTGTCTTTCTTTCTTTCTTCCTCCTTCCTCCTCTCCTTCGTCTTCTTCTCCTTCCTTCCTTCCTTCTTTCCTTTCTCTTTCTTTCTTTTTTCTTTCTTTCTCTTTCTTCTTTCTTTCTTTCCTTTCTCTTCCTTTTCCTTCCTTCTTCCTCTTTCTTTCCTTTCTTTTTTCCCTTCCTTCCTTCTCTTAGGTTTGTTTCTCTTCTTTTTTCTTTCTTTCTCTCCTTCCTTCCTTCCTTCCTTCCTTCCTTCCTTCCTTCCTTCCTTCCTTCCTTTCCTTATTCCTTCCTTCTCCTTCCTTTTTCTTAGAGACAGGGTCTCGCTATGTGGCCCAGGCTGGCCTGTAACTCCTGATCTCCAGTGATCCTCCATCCTCTACCTCCCGAAGTGCTGGGATTCCAGGCATGAACCACCCATCTCAGCCTCTTTCTTTTTTTTTTCCTCCTTTTTTTCAAAGGCAGAATTACAGTCTGTCGCCCAGACTGGAGTGCAGCAGCGTGATCTTAGCTTTACTGCAACCTCCAGCTCCCAGACTCAAGCGATCCTCCCACCACAGCCTCCCCAGTAGCTGGGGCAACAGGAACACGCTACCACATCCAGCTAATTTTTTTTGGGGGGGGGGATGGGGTCTCAGTATGTTGCCCAGGCTAGCCTGAAACTTCTGGACTGGAGGGATCCTGCTGCCTCAGCCTCCCAAAGTGCTGGGATTGTAAGTGTGAGCCACCACACCCGGCCCAGACAGCTTCTAAAGCTCTTCCCACTTCTCAAGGTGTCCTTGTGAGCATTAGCCCAACCACCTGCGAACTGCTGGGCCGTCCTTGGCCATGGCTGCCCTCTAGTGGCTGATGACATATGGTCCTGTCTGCAGCCGTCCCTGCCAGTCCCCACCGGTAACTAGGGACGCTTAGTAACAGGAATTGGGGCCGGTGCGGCGGCTCACGCCCGTCATCCCAGCACTTCGGGAGGCCGAGGCGGGCGGATCACCTGAGCGTCGGGAGTTTGAGACCAGCCTGACCAACGTGGTGAAACCCCGTCTCTACTAAAAATACAATATTAGCCAGATGTGGTGGCAGGTGCCTGTCGTCCCAGCCACTCGGGAGGCTGAGGCAGGAGAATCACTTGAACCCAGGAGGCGGAGGTTGCAGTGAGCTGAGATCATGCCACTGTCCTCGAACCTGGGTGACAGAGCAAGACCCTGTTTCAAACAAAAACAAAAACAAAAACCACAAAAAACAGACATTACAAGGTTGACAAAACAAGTTGGGTGCGGTGGCTCATACCTGTCATCCCAGCACTTTGGGAGGCCGAGGCGGGCGGATCACAAGTTCAGGAGATCAAGACCAGCCTGGCCAACATAGCGAAACCCCGTCTCTACTAAAATACAAAAAAAAAAAAATTAGCTGGGCCTGATAGTGGGCGCCTATAGTCCCAGCTATTCGGAAGGCTGAGGCAAGGGAATTGCTTGAACCCTGGAGGTAGAGGTTGCCGTGAGCCGAGACCATGCCACTGCACTCCAGCCTGGGCGACAGACTGACACTCCATCTCAGAAAAAAACAAAAAAACAAAAAAAACCACATTGGCACATAAATTCTTTTGAACTGAGGCATTTGAGAATCAACGAATCTGGAAAGAAGCTTCTTGAAGCTTCCCTTTTCTGACGAAAAGCAGAAACCTCTGAGAAATAAGGAGTGTTGTAAATTCTCTCTCCGGGGAAGTTTTATGGCCGTGAAGAAGCCGGCATTAGCCGGGCGCGGCGGCTCACGTCTGTCATCCCAGCACTTTGGGAGGCGGAGGCGGGCGGATCCCCTGAGGTCAGGAGTTCGAGGCCAGCCTGGCCAACATGGTGAACCCCTGTCTCTACGAAAAATGCAAAATTAGGCGGGCGTGGTAGCTCACGCCCATTATCCCAGCTACTTAGGAGGCTGAGGCAGGAGAATCACTTCAATCCAGGAGGCAGAGGTTGCAGTGAGCCGAGATCACACCACTGCACTCCAGCCTGGGCAACAAGAGCAAAAATTCCATCTCGAACAAACAAACAAAAAGGTAGTTATTTTATTACTGAAGCGGCATGAAGCCTGAATGGGATGAACACGTCAGGTAATCTAATAAAGGGATTGCAAGACAGAAAGAAATCTTCCGGCCGGGCACAGTGGCTCACGCCTGTAATCCCAGCACTTTGTGAGGGTGACGCGGGCGGATCACGAGGTCAGGAGATCGAGACCAGCCTGACCAATTTGGTGAAACCCTGTCTCTACTAAAAATACAAAAATTATCTGGGCGTAGTGGCTCACACTGGTAATCCCAGCTACTTGGGAGACTGAGGCAGGAGAATGGCGTGAACCCAGGAGGCGGAGGTTGCAGTGAGCTGAGATGGTGCCACTGCACTCCAGCCTGGGTGACAGAGTGAGACTCTGTCTCAAAAAAAAAAAAAAGAGTAAAGGCGTAAAGAATGGCTGTAATTCCAGAACTTTGGGAGGCCGAGGCAGGTGGATCATGAGGTCAGGAGTTCGAGACCAGCCTGGGCAAGATGGTGAAACCTCGTCTCTACTAAAAATACAAAAATTAGCCGGGCGTGGTGACGGGCACCTGTAATCCCAGCTACGCGGGAGGCTGAGGCAGGAGAATTGCTTGAACCTGGGAGGCGGAGGTTGCTGTGAGCCAAGATCACGCCATTGCACTCCAGCCTGGGTGACAGAGAGAGACTCCATCTCAAATAAAATAAAATAAAATAAAATAAAATAAAATAAAATAAAATAAAATAAAAAGGTTGGGCACGGTGGCTCATGCCTATAATCCCGGCAGTTTGACAGAATCGCTTGAACCCAGGACGCGGAGGTTGCAGTGAGCCGAGATCAGGTCACTGAACTCCAACCTGGGTGACAGAATGAAAATCCGTCTAAAAAAATAAAATAAAATAAAATAAAATAAAATAAAATAAAATAAAAAAACTGAGCGTGGTGGCAGGCGTCTGTAATTCCAGCTACTCAGAAGGCTGAGGCAGGAGAATCGCTTGAACCCGGGAGGCGGAGGTTGCCGTGAGCCGAGATGGCACCACTGCACTCCAGCCTGGGCAACAGACAGAGACTCAGTCTCAAAAAATAAATAAAATAAAATAAAAAACTAAAGGTCCACCATCACCAGGGGGCGAAGGAAGCTTTGCAATGGGAAGGTGCTTCTACCCAGACGTGTGCAAACCTGTCCAAATGCTTTTCTTTTTCCTTTTTTTTTTTAGATGGAGTCTCGCTCTGTCTCCCAGGCTGGAGTGCAGCGGCGATCTCGGCTCACTGCAAGCTCCGCCTCCCGGGTTCACGCCATTCTCCTGCCTCAGCCTCCCCAGTAGCTGGGACTGCAGGTGCCTGCTACCTCGCCTGGCTAATACTTTTATATTTTTAGTAGAGGCACGGTTTCACCGTGTTAGCCAGGATGGTCTCCATCTCCTGACCTCGTGATCCACCCACCTCAGCCTCCCAAAGTGCTGGGATGACAAGCGCGCCCGGACTCCAAACGCTTTTCTACCCTTTCTCTCAGGAGGGGCGGCTCCGACAGAGTGGGGCAAAGTCCAGCGGCCTGGGGGGAAGTGGGGAAGGTGCAATTACACTTTGCCTAACTCCCATTGTGTCCCACTGACCAGTGCAGACAAAAGTTCAGCTTCGGCCGGGCACAGTACTAAAAATTTTTAGTACTAAAAATACAGAATTAGCCGGGCGTGGTGGCACGTGCCTGTCATTCCAGCTACTCAGGAGGCTGAGGCCGGAAAATCGCTTGAAGCCGGGTGGCGGAGGTTGCAATGAGCCAAGATCATGCCACTGCACTCCAGCCTGGGCGACAAGAGTGAAACTCTGTCTTAAAAATAAATAAATAGGCCGGGCGCAGTGGCTCACACTTGTAATCCCAGCACTTTGGGAGGCTGAGGCGGGCGGATCACGAGGTCAGGAGATCGAGACCATCCTGGCTAACACGGTGAAGCCCCGTCTCTACTAAAATTACAAAAAATTAGCCGGGCGAGGTGACGGGCGTCTGTAGTCCCAGCTTCTCGGGAAGCTGAGGCAGGAAAATGGCGTGAACCCGGGAGGTGGAGCCGAGATCCGGCCACTGCGCTCCAGCCCAGGTGACAGAGCGAGACTCCGTCTCAAAAAAATAAAAAATTAAAAAATAAAAAAATAAATAAATAAATAAATAAATTAGCCAGGCGGGGTGGCGGGCACCTGTCATTCCAGCTGCTTGGGAGGCTGAGGCAGGAGAATCGCTGGAACCCGGGAGGCGGAGGTTGCAGTGAGCCATTGCACTCCTGCCTGGGTGACAAAGTGAGACTCTGTCTAACAAAAAGAAAGAAGGGAGGATTGATTAAGCCTGGGATATTTAGGCTGCAGTGAGCCAAGAGGCACCACTGAACTCCAGCCTGGGCAAAAGCATCTTCCTAGCCATCATTTACTTTCCCTCAATAGGACTCCGCGTCTACCACTCCAGGAGAGAAGATTCAAACCCAGAGAAGATCCAAGACCCAATAGAATTTCTCTTCTTCCTCTTGTCCAGGATGGAGGCCCCGTCCTTTCTGTAACCACAGGATGGTGTGCAAGCTTGTACCCCCCGGGAGGCTGGATCTTCATTCTGAAGGCTCCTATGCACACACGCTACAGAAATTTGCGTGCCTCAGCCAGGCGCGGTGGCTCACGCCTGCAACCCTAGCACTTTGGGAGGCCGAGGCGGGCAGCTCACCTGAGGTCAGGAGTTCAAGACCAGCCTGACCAACATGGACAAACCCCATCTCTACTAAAAATACAAAATTAGCTGGATGTGGTGGCAGGTGCCTGTCATCCCAGCTACTCGGGAGGCTGAGGCAGGAGCATCACTTGAACCCGGGAGGCGGAGGTTGCGGTGAGCCGAGATTGCACCACTGCACTCCAGCCTGGGTGACAAGAGCAAAACTCCGTCTCAAAAAAAAAAAAAAAAGAAAGAAAGAAAATATGCATGTCTTGTTTCTTAGTAATCCATCTGGTTCATTGTTAGTGATGATTCAGCAAACTGTCAGCGGGCCAAGCGTGTTGCCCCTCGCTTTCAACGCCTCTGTGTCTGGAGAGTCGGCTGCTGGTTTTGTGTTCACACGGGAAGAGAGAATTAGGGAACTCGCTTCCGACGGCATTACTCAACAGGATGAGAGACGCAGGCAGCCTGGGGATACGAGGTGGTGTCGCTGTTGACCTCTCATTCAGGAGAACCCAGGCCCAGGCCAGCCCATGACGCCGATGTTCTCTCCACAGCTCTCCTCGGGCCAAGCCCATCTCCAGGAGACACTTTCTTCTGTTTCTTGTTAGACGCTGCTCACTGAAGACCTAGCCTTACCCAAAGGGGAGTCTGGCCTTGGGTCTTGGCTGGAGGATGGTGACCTGTCAGGTCCTGGAGTGGCCCCTGGTCGTATGTATCTTTGCTGGCCTGGGGGCTTTGGATGGTTCACGGTCTAAAAATGTGATTTAAGGTGGGGGCCTAGGAACAAGTGAGATGAGTTCCAACTTCCAGGAGGCAGGCTGAGAAATAGCAGATAGATCCTATCTATCTATCTATCTATCTATCTATCTATCTATCTATCTATCATCTATCTATGTATCTATCTATCATCTATCTATATATCTATTTATCTATCTATCATCTATCATCTATGTATGTATGTATCTATCTATGTATCTATCATCTATCATCTGTCATCTATCATCTATGAATCTATGTATGTATGTATGTATCTATGTATCTATGTGTCTGTCTATCTATCCATCTATCTAGTCTATCTATCTATCTATCTACTATCTATCATCTGCCATCTATCATCTATGTATGTATGTATGTATGTATCTATCTATCTATCTATGTATCTATCTGTCTATCCATCTATCTAGTCTATCATCTATCTTCCATCTATCATCTATCTATCAATCATCTATTTATCTATCATCTATCAACGATCTACTATTTATCTATCGATGTATCTATCTATATGTCTATCTATCATCTATCTACGTGTCTATCTAGTCTATCTATCTATCTGTGTGTCTATCTATCCATCTATCTGTCTATCTAGTCTATCTGTCATCTATCTATTATCCATCTATCTATCTATCATCTATCTATCTTCCATCTATCATCTATCAGTCATCTATCTATCCATCATCTATCTATCATTGATCCATTGTCTATCTATCTACCTATCATCTATCTATCCGTTCATTCACCTATCTATCCATCTATTTATCCATTCATCTATCTATCTGTCTATGTATCCATCATCTATCTATCTTATCTATTATCTATGTATCTATCTATGTATCTATCTATCTATCTATCTATGTCTATCATCTATCTAAAATTCATCCATCATGGCTGGGTGAGGTGGCTCATGCCTGTAATCCCAGCATCAAGAATCCGGGCAGATCACTTGAGCTCAGGAGTTCGAGACCAGCCTGGCCAACATGGTGAAACCCCATCTTTACAAAAAATATCAAAAATTGGCTGGGTGTGGTGGCACACACCTGTAATGTCAGCTACTCAAGAGGCTGAGGCAGGAGAATCACTTGAACCTGGGAGGCGGGGGTTGCAGTGAACTGAGATCACGCCACTGCACTCCAGCCTGGGTGACAGAATGAGACTCTGTCTCTTAAAATGAAATAAAATAAAATAAAATTCACCCATTATTTATGTATCAAATGTCTATCAATCATCTAGCTATCATCTGTTACCTATACATCTATCATCCATTCATCTGTCATATGTATTTTTCATCTGTCATCTACCAATCTATCATATGTGTTTTTCGTCTATCATCTGTGAATCATCTATCTGTCATCTATACATATATATCATCTATTTTTAAAATTTCTTTTGAGACCCATTTTCACAGCACCCGGCCTCATGATCAAATCTTTCTCCTCTCCCTCTCTTTTCTCCACCTGCACAACCCTGATCTCACACAGGGGAGCCATGACCCCCCTAGTGTGAATCCCTCCTGAATACATCTTATAAACAGTCTTCTCCAGTTTAGGCATGCAAAGGATTGAATGTCTGCATTGCCCTTCCTTTGGTGCAGTGCGGTTGGGCAGGTGCAGTGGGGTTTGGCAGGTGCAGTGGGGTTGGGCAGGTGCAGTGGGGTCGGGCAGGTGCAGTGGGGTCGGGCAGGGGCAGTGGGGTCGGGCAGGGGCAGTGGGTTTGGGCAGGTGCAGTGTGGTTCGGCAGGTGCAGTGGGGTTGGGCAGGTGCAGTGCGGTTGGGCAGGTGCAGTGCGGTTGGGCAGGGGCAGTGCGTCAGGCAGGTGCAGTGGGGTCGGGCAGGTGAAGTGCGGTTGGGCAGGGGCAGTGCGTCAGGCAGGTGCAGTGGGGTTGGGCAGGTGCAGTGGGGTTCGGCAGGTGCAGTGGGGTTGGGCAGGTGCAGTGCGGTTGGGCAGGTGCAGTGGGGTTGGGCAGGTGCAGTGGGGTTGGGCAGGGGCAGTGCGTTGGGCAGGTGCAGTGGGGTTGGGCAGGGGCAGTGGGGTTGGGCAGGTGCAGTGGGGTTGGGCAGGGGCAGTGGGGTTGGGCAGGGGCAGTGCGTCAGGCAGGTGCAGTGGGGTCGGGCAGGTGCAGTGCGGTTGGGCAGGGGCAGTGGGGTTGGGCAGGTGCAGTGGGGTCGGGCAGGTGCAGTGCGGTTGGGCAGGTGCAGTGGGGTTTGGCAGGTGCAGTGGGGTTGGGCAGGGGCAGTGCGGTTGGGCAGGGGCAGTGCGGTTGGGCAGGGGCAGTGCAGTTGGGCAGAAGCTCCCTCTCAGCCGATATTGACAGCCTCTGCCCACCCATCCCTGGGAGAAGGTCCTCAGGTGCCAGAGAACACAGGGGAGGGGCTGATCTCCCCACAGCCTTCAGGGGCCTCAGTCATCGCAGACCCTATCTCTGCTTGCTCTTTTTATTTATTTATTTATTTATTTATTTATTTATTTAGAGACAGAGTCTCATCCTCTCACCCAGGCCGGGTTGCAATCGCATGATCTCGGCTCACTACAACCTCCACCTCCCGGGTTCAAGCGATTCTCCTGCCTCAGCCTCCTGAGTACAGCACCTGCAATTACAGGCACACCCCACCACATCCGGCTAAGATTTTGTATCTTTAGCAGAGACGGAGTTTCACCGTGTTAGCCAGGCTGGCCTCGAACTCCTGACCTCGTGATCCGCCCTCCTCGGCGTCCCAAAGTGCTGGGATTACAGGAATCAGCCACCGCACCTGGCCACAGCTTTTTTTTTTTCTTTTTTTTTTTTTTTGAGATGGAGTCTCGCTCTGTCACCCAGGCTGCAGTGCAATGGCACAGTCTCGGCTCACGGCAACCTCCGCCTCCTGGGTTCAAGTGATTCTCCTGCTTCAGGCTCCCAAATAGCTGAGATTATAGGTGCCTGTCACCACACCTGACTTTTTTTTTTTTTTTTTGTATTTTTAGCAGAGATGAGATTTTGCCATGTTGGCCAGGCTGGTTTTGAACTTCTGACCTCAAGTGATCTGCCTGCCTTGGCCTCGCAAAGTCCTGGGATTACAGGCGTGAGCCACCACGCTGGCCATGGCTCCTCTCTGATGCCCAGATTGGAGTGCAATGGTGCAATCTCGGCTCACTGCAACCTTTGCCTTCCTGGTTCAAGCGATGCTCCTGCCTCAGTCTCCTGAGTTGCTGGGATTAAAGGCGCCTGCCACCACGCCCAGCTTTTTTTTGGGTATTTTTAGTAGAGATGGGGTTTCACCATATTGGCCAGGCTGGTTTTGAACTCCTGACCTCAAGTGATCCACCTGCTTTGGCCTGGCAAAGTGCTGGGAGGCACGGCCACCACGCCCGGCCTCTGCTATCTCTTTGACACCTGAGGCCTCTGCTTCTGAGCTAAGTGGGACCTCAGGTCTCTGAAACCCACAGGTTCCTACCCAGGGATGTGGTGCTCCCTTGGGGAGGTGAACCTGCTTCCTGGGGTGGTCCGTGGGGGTTTCCTGCTCTCACTTCCAGAGGGCCCAGGGGATTCCACGCTTTCTCTTCCTTGCTGTGTTTTAGACGCTTCTCCCCACCAAGAGCCTGGCCCCATCTCCTCCCCAAGCTTTGACCTGTGAATCAAAAGGTCAGGGGTAGAAGGTTCCAGAAGGTTGCCTCTGCTCCATCATCAAATCTCCCCTGAAACTTGGAAGCAAGGGGCTGGCCGGGGTTTGCAGGAGGGACATGGAATACCCATGACGAAGGAGACAGCTGCCATCTCATCGTCAGATCCATTCCAAACTGAGCTGTCTCTCGGCGCCAAGCCCTGAAGTCCCCTGTATGCTCTAGACCACCTGTCAGCCACCATCTCAGTGGACGTTTAAGCATCTGTGGTGATGGAATCCCTCACTGATAGTGGGAGGCAAAATAATGTCCTGCAAAGATACCCACGTCCTAATCCCCATGTGGGAGACAGAATAATGACCCCAAAGACGTCCACATCCTAATCCCATGTGGGAGACAGAATAATGGCCCCAAAGATGTCCACGTCCTAATCCCATGTGGGAGACAGAATAATGGCCCCAAAGATGTCCACGTCCTAATCCCATGTGGGAGACAGAATAATGGCCCCAAAGATGTCCACGTCCTAATCCCCCATATGATACACAGAATAGTGGCCCCAAAGATGTCCACATCTTATCCCATGTGGTAGACAGAAAAATGACCCCAAAGACGTCCACATCCTAATCCCCATGTGGTAGACACAATAATGGCCCCAAAGATGTCCACATCCTAATCCCATGTGGGAGACAGAATAATGGCCCCAAAGATGTCCACGTCCTAATCCCATGTGGGAGACAGAATAATGGCCCCAAAGATGTCCACGTCCTAATCCCCATGTGGGAGACAGAATAATAGCCCCAAAGATGTCCACAACCTAATCCCATGTGGTAGACAGAATAATGACCCCAAAGACGTTCACATCTTAATCCCATGTGGTAGACAGAATAATGGCCCCAAAGATGTCCATGTCCTAATCCCCATGTGGGAGACAGAATAATGGCCCCAAAGATGTCCACGTCCTAATCCCATGTGGTAGACAGAATAATGGCCCCAAAGATGTCCACGTCCTAATCCCATGTGGTAGACAGAATAATGACCCCAAAGACGTCCACATCCTAATCCCATGTGGGAGACAGAATAATGGCCCCAAAGATGTCCATGTCCTAATTCCCATGTGGGAGACAGAATAATAGCTCCAAAGATGTCCACATCCTAATCCCCATGTGGGAGACAGAATAATGGCCCCAAAGACATCCACATCTTATCCCATGTGGTAGACAGAATAATGACCCCAAAGACGTCCACATCTTAATCCCATGTGGTAGACAGAATAATGGCCCCAAAGATGTCCACGTCCTAATCCCATGTGGTAGACAGAATAATGGCCCCAAAGATGTCCATGTCCTAATCCCCATGTGGGAGACAGAATAATGACCCCAAAGACGTCCATGTCCTAATTCCTATGTGGGAGACAGAATAATAGCTCCAAAGATGTCCACATCCTAATCCCCATGTGGGAGACAGAATAGTGGCCCCAAAGATGTCCATGTCCTAATTCTGTGGGCATAGTGGCAGACGCCTGTAATCCCAGCTACTTGGGAGGCTGAGGCAGGGGAATTGCTTGAACCAGGGAGGTGGAAGTTGCAGTGAGCTGAGATTGCACCACTGCACTCTAGCCTGGTGACAAAGTGAGACTCCACCTCAAAAAAAAAAAAAAAAACAAAAATAACAAATAAGGTTTATTTGGCTCATAATTCTGCTGAGTGTACAGGAATCATGGTTTCAGTGTCTGCTGCTGGTGAAAACCTCAGCAACTTCCACTCCTGGGGGGAGAGCAAGGGGAGCTGGTGTTACACGGTGGGAGAGGTGGCAAGAGGCGGGGAAGGAGGTACCAGCCTCTTTTTCTTTCTACTTTTTTTTTTCTTTTGGAGACAGAGACTCCCTCTGTGGCCCAGGTTGGAGTGCAGTGGCGCGATCTTGGCTCACTGCAAGCTCTGCCTCCTGGGTTCAAGCGATTCTCCTGCCTCAGCCTCCCGAGTAGCTGGGATTATAGGTGCGTGCCGGCAGGCCCGGCGAATTTTTTGTATTTTAATACAGACGGGGTTTCACCGTGCTTCTCAGGCTGGTCTCGAACTCCTGAGCTCAGGCGATCCGCCCGCCTCAGCCTCCCAAAGTGCTGGGATCACAGGCATGAGCCACCGTGCCCAGCCACCAGCCTCTGTTTCATAACCAGCTCTTTCAGGAACAAATAGAAAAAGAAGTCACTCATGACTACTAGAAAGTCACCAAGCCATTTATAAATATAGAGTCCGCCCTCCATGATTCAAACACCCCCTGCCAGTTTCCACCTCCAACCCAGAGAACCAAATTTCAACCTGAGATTGACAACGGACCAACAACCAAACTACATCATCACTTCGTCCTCCTGAAGGGACCAGACCTACTGAAAACTGGATTTTTAGACCAGAGAGGCCCAGGTTCTCATATCTCTCACCACAAGTGCTTGCTGTACAATAATAAATGATTTTTTTTTTTTTTTGAGATGGAGTCTCGCTCTGTCGCCCAGGCTGGAGTGCAGTGGTGCGATCTCGGCTCACTGCAAGCTGCGCCTCCCGGGTTCACGCCATTCTCCTGCCTCAGCCTCCCGAGTAGCTGGGACTACAGGCGCCCGCCACCTCGCCCGGCTAATTTTTTGTATTTTTAGTAGAGACGGGGTTTCACCGTGTTAGCCAGGATGGTCTCGATCTCCTGACCTCATGATCTGTCCGCCTCAGCCTCCCAAAGTGCTGGGATTTCAGGCGTGAGCTGCGGCGCCCGACCATGAATTTTTTTTTTTTTTTAATGAGATGGAGTTTTGCTCTTGTGACCTGGGCTGGAGTGCAGTGGTGCAATCACAGGTTACTGTTACCTTGAACTCTAGTGATCCCCCCACCTCAGCCTCCCAGATAGCTGGGACTACAGGCACAAGCCACCATGCCCAGCTAACTCTTGCATTTTTTTTGTAGAGATGGGGTCTTGCTCTGTTGCCCAGGTCTTAAACTCCTGTCTCAAGCAATCCTCCTACTTTGGCCTCCCAAAGTGTTAGAAATACAGGCATGAGCCACAGCGCCCAGCCAAAGATCACGTTTTTATTTATTATTATTATTATTATTTTTGAGATGCAATCTTGCTCTGTCACCCAGGTTGGTGTGCAATGGCGTGATCTCGGCTCACTGCAACCTCCGCCTCCCGGGTTTAAGGGATTCTCCTGCCTCAGCCTCCCGACTCGGTGGGATGACAGGTGTACGCCACCACAGCTGGGTAAATTTCTGCATTTTTAGTTGAGATGGGGTTTCACCATGTTGGCCAGGCTGGTCTGGAACTCCTGACCTCAAGTGATCCACCTGCCTCGGCCTCCCAAAGTGCCGGGATGACAGGCGTGAGCTACCGTGCCTGGACCCAAACATCATGTCTTTAAATAAAAACGTAGAAAATGATATAAAGGCTCACGGCATCATCAACAAGAAAACAGTTCCCCAGTGCCTCGGAGGCGGAGATGTCCACGCCATTCCTTCACCCTCCGGGCCTCAGGTAATTTCCTTCACGGTCAACACCTCTTCACGGTAACCTTTACCTTCCTCTGCGGTGAATTCCTCCCAGATAATCTGAGAAAAAGAAGGAGGATTCAGGCTGTCAGATCTTCACAGCTGAGCCTGGGACTCGGAAGGCGGTGTTTATTTTTATCTTTCCCCCTCAAGACGGAGTCTCGCTCTGACGCCCAGGCTGGAGTGCAGTGGCGCGACCTCAGCTCACTGCAACCTCCGCCTCCCGAGTTCAAGCCATTCTCCTGCCTCGGTCTCCTGAGGATTATAGGCATGCACCGCCACGCCCGGCTAATTTTTGTACTTTTAGTACAGATGGGCTTTCACCATCTTGACCAGGCTGGTCTTGAACTCCTGACCTCGAGGTGATCCACTTGCCTCGGTCTCCCAAAGTGCTGGGATGACAGGCGTGAGCCACTGCACCCGACCAGGGGTTTTTCCTGGGGTAAAGATCTGAGATGCATCCACCCATGCGGCCTCATAGTTGATGATGAACAGGGAGGCCTTTGGAAGAGCTTGTGAGCGTGAGACCTGGGCAGGGTGCAGCAGGTGCTAAGGCCCTGGGGCCGATGGAGCTCGGAGAAGGGAAGGTTGAAGCCTGAAGCTGTTATCCTGGCACCTCGACGTGGGGGACCCCTGGGGGTCAGTGGAAAGCGGGGGCTGGGGAGGAGGCTGGCGTGGGGGTGGAAGGTAACAGAATGGCAGATGGCTGGGTCTAGGACGGGGGTGTGCAAATGGCAACTGGAAGGGTGTTACCTATATGGCAGGAAAGAGGGCGCTGGGGGCAGCCCTGGGCTGGATCTGGAGTTCCCCATGGGAGGAAGACACAGCCCCTGAGGTGGAGAGAGGTGGCTGGGAGAGGGACACCCCTGGGCTCTTGGGATGTGGGTCACACAGGTCCCTCACTCTTAGTCACCCTCCCTGGAGTCTTGCTGTTGAGTCTGTCTCTTTGCCTGTTTTCTCTGTCTCCCTCTCTGTCTCTCTTTCCTCCCCCTCTCACCATCTTCCACCCTCATCTCTGAGTCTCTCTCTATTTCCGTCTTCCTGTGTGTCTGCCTCTGTTGGGTTCAGTCTCTCTGTTTCCCTTTCATCTCTTCGTCTCTGTCTCAGATACCTGGCACCAGTGACATGTTCCTGTGACTCAGGGACTGGGCTACAGTCCCCAGTTATTGAATCAAACCCTGACTCAGGGGCTGCCACAAAGGTGCTTTGTAGATGTGAAGTTCACAGTCAGCTGATTCCCAGGAAAAAAGATTGGACTAGAGAATGTGGGTGGGCCTCATCTAATAAGTCAAAGGTCTAAAGGGAAAGGGTGGGCCTTATCTAATTAATAAGCTGAAGGTCTAAACAAGAAGGGTGGGCCTCATCTAATCAGTCAAAGGTCTAAGGGGGAAGGGTGGGCCTCATGTAATCAGTTGAAGGTCTAAAGGGGGAAGGGTGGGACTCATCTAATCAGTTGAAGGTCTAAAAGGGAAAGGTGGGCCTCATCTAATCAGTTGAAGGTCTAAAAGGGAAAGGTGGGCCTCATCTAATCAGTCGAAGATCTAAAAGGGAAAGCTGGGCCTCATCTAATCAGTTGAAGATCTAAACAGGGAAGGGCGGGCCTCATCTAATCAGTCGAAGATCTAAAAGGGAAGGCTGGGCCTCATCTAATCAGTTGAAGGTCTAAAAGGGAAGGGTGGGTCTCATGTAATCAGTTGAAGGTCTAAAGGGCTAAAGGGGGAAGGGTGGGCCTCATCTAATCAGTTGAAGGTCTAAATGGAAGGGCGGGCCTCATCTAATCAATTGAAGGTCTACAGGTGAAGGGTGGGCCTCATCTAATCAGTTGAAGGCCTAAAGGGGAAGGGGGGGCATGGTCTAGTCAGTCAAAGGTCTAAAGAGAGAAGGGTGGGCCTCATCTAATCAAAGGTCTAAAGGGGGAAGGGTGGGCCTCATCTAATCAGTTGAAGGTCTAAAGGGGGAAGGGTGGGCCTCATCTACTCAGTCGAAAGTCTAAAGAGGAAGGGTGGGCCTCATCTAATTAATAAGCTGAAGGTCTAAAAGAGAAGGGTAGGCCTCATCTAATCAGTTGAAGGTCCAAAGGGGACAGGTGGGCCTCATATCATCAGTTGAAGGTCTAAAAGGGGAAGGGCGGACCTCATCTAATCAGTCGAAGGCCTAAAAAAGGGAAGGGTGGGCCTCATCTAATCAGTTGAAGGTTTAAAACGGGAAGGGCGGGCCCTATCTAATCAGTTGAATGTCTACAATGGAAGGGTGGGCCTCATCTAATCAGTTGAAGGACTAAACGGAAAAGGGTGGGTCTCGTGTAATCAGCTGAAGGTCTAAAGGGGGAAGAGTGGGCCTCATCTAATCAGTTGAAGGTTTAAAGGGGAAGGGCGGGCCTCATCTAATCAGTTGAAGGTCTAAAGGGGGAAGGGTGGGCCTCATCTAATCAGTTGAAGGTCTAAAGGGGGAAGAGTGGATCTCGTGTAATCAGCCGAAGGTCTAAAGGGGGAAGGGTGGGCCTCATCTAATCAGTCGAAGGCCTAAAGGGGAAGGGCGGGCCTCATCTAATTAATAAGCTGAAGGTCTAAAGGAGAAGGGTAGGCCTCATCTAATCAGTCGAGGGTCTAAAGGGGAAGGGTGGGCCTCATACAATCAGTCAAAAGTCTAAAAAGGGAAGGGCGGGCCTCATCTAATCAGTTGAAGGTCTAAAGGGGAAGGGTGGGCCTCATCTAATCAGTTGAGGGTCTAACAGGGAAGGGTGGGCATGGTCTAATCAGTCAAAGGTCTAAAGAGAGAAGGGTGGGCCTCATCTAATCAAAGGTCTAAAGGGGAAGGGTGGCCCTCATCTAATCAGTTGAAGGTCTAAAGGAGAAGGGTGGGCCTCATCTAATCAGTTGAAGCTCTAAAGGGGAAAGGGTGGGTCTCATGTAATCAGCTGAAGGTCTAAGCGGGAAGGGTGGGCCTCATCTAATCAGCTGAAAGTTTAAAGGGGAAGGGTGGGCCTCATCAGTTGAAGGTCTAAAGGGGAAAGGGTGGGCCTCATCTAATCAGTTGAAGGTCTAACAGGGGAAGGGTGGGTCTCGTGTAATCAGCTGAAGGTCTAAAGGGGGAAGGGTGGGCCTCATCTAATCAGTTGAAGTTTTAAAGGGGGACGGGTGGGCCTCATTTAATCAGTTGAAGGTCTAAAGGGGGAAAGGTGGGTCTCGTGTAATCAGCTGAAGGTCTAAAGCGGGAAGAGTGGGCCTCATCTAATAAGTCGAGGGTCTGAAGGTAAAAGGTGGGCCTCATCTAATCAATTGAAGGCCTAAAAAGGGAAAGGCGGTCCTCATCTAATCAGTTGAGGGTCTAAAGGTAAAAGGTGGGCCGCATCTAATCAGTTGAAGGTCTAAAAGGGAAGGGCGGGCCTCATCTAATCAGTTGAAGGTCTAAAATGGAAGGGTGGGCCTCATCTAATCAGTTGAAGTTATATTGGGAAGGGTGGGCCTCATCTAATCAGTCGAAGGTATATAGGTGGGCCTCATCTAATCAGTGGAAGGTCTAAATGAGCAGGGTGGGCCTCATCTAATTCGTCAAAGGTCTAAAGGATCCAAGCTGGGGTTCCCTGGACAAGAGTTTTATTTCCTTTCTAAAAATGACATCTCCTACTCTGAGAATGCAGGAAGGTTCTGCCTCCCGAGTGCAGCATCAGCTCTGGCCTGACTTTCCAGCCTGCCGGCTTTTACCGCAACATGAGACGCACTCCCTGAGCCAGAGAGAGGCGGGTGGGAGAGGACTGTTCATGGGGTTTCGGGGTGCACGTCACGCAGTTCCTTGCCCTTGTTCACCCTCTCTGGGCTCTTGCTGAGACCGGGTCCCACTTCTCTGTCTTCCCTGTCTCTCTCGGTCTCTGTGTCTCTTTTCTCTGTCTCCCTCTCTGTCTCTTTCCTTCCTATGTCTCTCTCTTCCACTCCCATCCGTTGGTCTCTCTTTGTGTGTGTCTCTGGCTGTCTCTCCGCTCTCCGAGTCCACCTACGTCTCTCTCTCTGTTTCTCTTTTTCTCTTTGTCCCTGTCTCTATCTGTCCCTCTCCCTCTCTCTCTCTTTTTCTGTCTCTGTGTCTCTCTGTCTTTGTCTCTCTCCCCTCTCTGTGCCTCTGTTCCTCTCGGTCTCTCCTCTCCCTGCTGGGGTTGGTGGTGCTTTTTTTGGTTTGTTTTTGTTTTTTTTGTTTGTTTGTCTGTTTCTTGATATAAAGTTTTGCTCTTGTCACCCAGGTTGGAGTGCAATGGTGTGATCTCGGCTCACTGCAAGATCCACCTCCTGGGTTCAAGTGATTCTCCTGCCTCAGCCTCCAGAGTAGCTGGGATTGCAGGTGCCCGCCACCACACCCAGCTAGTTTTTGTAATTTTAGTAGAGATGAGGTTTCTCCATGTTGGTCAGGCTGGTCTCGAACTCCCGACCTCAAGTGATCCACCCACCTCGGCCTCCCAAAGTGCTGGGATGACAGGTGTGAGCCACCGCGCCCGGCCCCTGCCTGTTCTTTATGTTTTTCTGTCTCTGTTTCTCCATCTCTGTCTCTCTGATGGTCTTTTTCTCTTCGTATGTCTCTGTGTTCCTCTCTGTGTCTCTCTCTCTCTCTCCCCCTCTCCCTTTTCTCCCTCCCTCTCTCTGTTTCTCTCTCTGTGTGTCTGCCTTTGTTTCTCTGTCAGTCTGTCTGCCTGGACTTCCCTCTCTTTTGTGTCTCCTTCTCATTCTCTTCTTTGTTCCTCTCTCTCTCATCCGTCTCTCTCCATCTTTCTTTGCCTCTGTCTCTTGTCTCTTTATTTCTGCCTCTCTTCTCTACCTTCTTTTTTCTTTTGAGATGGAGTCTCACTCTGTCACCCAGCTGGGGTGCGGTGGTGCGATCTCGGCTCACTGCAACCTCCGCCTCCTGGGTTCGAGTCATTCTCCTGCCTCAGCCTCCCCAGCCTCCCCAGCCTCCCCAGAGTAGCTGGGATTACAGGCGTGCGCCACCACGCCCGGCTAATTTTTGTATTTTGTATTTTTAGCAGAGACACAGTTTCACCACGTTGGCCAGGCTGGTCTCGAACTTCTGGCCTCACGTCACTCACCTGCCTCAACCTCCCCAAGTGCTGGGATGACAGGCGTGAGCCACGGCGCCTGGCTCATCTCTACCATCTTCTCTTCCTTGTTTTGACCACCAGCCTGACTCAGTTTCTCCTGATGGAGCTCACAGAGAGGACCCTGACTCCAACCCGGGAGAAGACCCTGATCCCGACCTGGGAGAAGTCCCAGGAGAGGGATACAGATTCCAGCCACACCCGTGGCGAAGCCGGTGGAGAAGCAAGACAGTCGACATTCAGAGGCCGTGTCCCACACTCCCCGTTCCCCGCTTTCCCTCCCAGGTCACCGCTCCGCCCGCCCTCTACCTACCTCGTCTTCCACTTCCTGGTTATCATTCAGTTTGTCTTTGATCTGTGGGACTGGCGGGAACAGTCGCTGTATCCTAAAGAACCTGAGACACAGAGAGAAAGTGTGAAGAGCACGCCAGGGTACCAGAGTTCCTTGCATCGACGCCGTGTGCCCGGGGATGCTGCGTGCGGGGTATCCGCGCTCAACTACGCAAAACAACTTCACTGAGAATCACCAGATGATGAAAATCTTATGGAACTAGGCCAGGTGTGCTGGTTCACACCTGTCATCCCAGCACTTTGGGAGGCCGAGGCGGGTGGATCACTTGAGGTCAAGAGTTCGAGACCAGCCTGGCCAACACGATGAAACCACGTCTCTACTAAAAATACAAAAATTAGCTGAGTATCATGCTGCACACCTGTAATCCCAGCTACTGAGGAGGCTGAGGCAGGAGAATCGCGTGAACCTGGGAGGCGGAGGCTGCAGTGAGCCAAGATCGCACCACTGCACTCCAGCCTGGGCGACAGAGTGAGACTCCATCTCAAGAAAAAAAATTAAAAAAAGAAAGAATCACCAAATGATGAAAATCTGAGGGAACTAGGCCAGGTGCGGTGGCTCACGCCTGTATTCCCAGCACTTTGGGAGGCTGAGGCAGGTGGATCACTTGAGGTCAAGCGTTTGAGACCATCCTGGCCAAATGGTGAAACCCCGTTTCTACTAAAAATAGAAAAATTAGCCGGGCATGGTGGTGCACACCTGTAATTCCAGCTACTCGGGAGGCTGAGGCAGGAGAATTGCTTGAACCCAGGAGGTGGAGGTTGCAGTGAGCCGAGATCACACCACTGCACTCCAGCCTGGGCGACAGAGCGAGACTCCATCTCAAGAAAAAAGAAAGAAAGAAAGAAAAGAAAGAAAAGAAAGAAAGGAAAGGAAAGGAAGGAAGGAAGGAAGGAAGGAAGGAAGGAAGGAAGGAAGGAAGGAAGGAATGAATCACCAAATGACAACAATCTTAACAATCTTAAGGAACCAGGCCGGGCACGGTGGCTCACGCCTGTCATCCCAGCACTTTGGGAGGCTGAGGCGGGTGGACCACTTGAGGTCAAGAGTTCGAGACCAGCCTGGCCAACATACTGAAACCCCATCTCTACTAAAAATACAAAAATTAGCCGAGTATTGTGGTGCGTACCTGTAGTCCCAGCTACTCAGGAGGCTGAGGCAGGAGAATCTCTTGAACCTGGGAGGCAGAGGTTGCAGTGAGCCGAGATTGTACCACTGCACTCCAGCCTGGGCGACGGAGCGAGACTCCATCTCAAGAAAAAGAAAGAAAAGAAAAGAAAAGAAAAGAAAAGAAAAGAAAAGAAAGAAGAAAGAAGAAAGAAAGAAAGAAAAGAAAGAAAAAGAAAGAGAAAGAGAGAGAGAGAAAGGAAGGAAGGAAGGAAGGAAGGAAAGAAGGAAAGAAGGAAAGAAGGAAAGAAAAGAAAGAAAGAAAGAAAAGAAAAGAAAAGAAGAGAAAGAATCACCAAATGACAACAATCTTAAGGAACTAGGCTGGGTGCGGTGGCTCACACCTGTGATCCCAGCAGTTCGGGAGGCCGAGGCGGGTGGATCACTTGATGTCCGGAGTTCGAGACCAGCCTGGCCAACATGGTGAAACCCCATCTCTATTCCAAATACAAAAATTAGCTGAGTATCGTGGTGCACACCTGTCATCCCAGCTACTCAGAGGGCTGAGGTAGGAGAATCGCTTGAACCCGGGAGGCGGAGGTTGCAGTGAACCGAGATCACGTCACCGCACTCCAGCCTGGGCGACAGAGCAAGACTCTGCCTCGGAAAAAAAAAAAAAAAAGGAACTGAGGAAGCAGAAGATCCTACAAGAATATACAGTGATGCTCATAGGGAATCTTTCTAGAATCTTTTTTTTTTTTTTTTTTTTTAAGGCTGTTTTGATTTATTCTTACATCAGCTTAAAAAGTAGTTTGTTGACCTTTCTACAATCTTCCGTCAGCCCCTCAGGCACAGGGAAGGGAATGGAACAGGCAGTCAGCTGTGGGCAGCTTCAGGGAGTCTGAGGTCCCTGGTGTTGAAGGGCTGAGCTCCAGAGGGGAAACGCCTACCTTGGTCCCACCAGCCTTGAAGAGCATGGTTCCTGGGTTGGAGGTGGGTTATTCTGTGTCTGTTTGTTTTGAGACAGAGTCTCGCTCTGTCACCCAGGCTGGAGTGCAATGATGTGATCTCGGCTCACTGCAACCTCCGCCCCCCGGGTTCAAGCGATTCTCCTGCTTCAGCCTCCTGAGTGGCTGGGATGACAGGCACCTGCCACCACGCCCAGCTAATTTTGTATTTTTAGTAGAGACGGGGTTTCCCCACGTTGGCCAGGCTGGTCTCAAACTCCTGACCTCAGGTGATTCTCCCACCTCAGCCTCCCAAAGTGCTGGGATGACAGGCACGAGCCAATGTGCCCGGCCTATTTCCTTAAGATTTTCGTCATTTGGTGATTTTTTTTTTTTTTTTTTGGCGACAGAGTCTTGCTCTGTTGCCCAGGCCAGAGTGCAGTGGTGCAATCTCAGCTCACTGCAACCTCCGCCTCCCGGGTTCAAGCGATTCTCCTGCCTCAGCCTCCCGAGTAGCTGGGATTACAGGAACGTGCCACCATGTCCGGCTAATTTTGTATTTTTAGTAGAGACGGAGTTTCCCCACATTGGTCAGGCTGGTCTCAAACTCCTGACCTCAGGTGATCCGCCTGCCTCGGCCTCTGAAAGTGCTGGGATGACAGGTGCGAGCCAACGCGCCCGGCCTAGTTCCTTAAGATTTTCGTCATTTGGTGATTTTTTTTTTTTTTTTTTTTTTTTTTTTGGCAACAGAGTCTTGCTCTGTTGCCCAGGCCAGAGTGCAGTGGTGCAATCTCAGCTCACTGCAACCTCCACCTCCTGGGTTCAAGCAATTCTCCTACTTCAGCCTCCTGAGTAGCTGGGATGACAGGCACCTGCCACCTCGCACAACTAATTTTGTATTTTTAGTAGAGATGGGGTTTCCCCATGTTGATCAGGCTGGTCTCGAACTCCTGACCTCAGGTGATCCGCCCGCCTCAGCCTCCGAAAGTGCTGGGATGACAGGCGTGAGCCAACGTGCCCGGCCTAGTTCCTTAAGCTTTTCATCATTTGGTGATTCTTCGTGTGTCTCTCTGTGGTTCCTGAATCCAGTGACAGGTGTCCTTCTAAGGGACAGAAGAGGAGACACAGACACAGAGGAGGAGGCCACATGGAGACGGAGGCAGAGACTGCAGTGATGCGACCACAAGCCCAGGGACGCAGGGAGCCCCCAGGAGCTGGGAGAGGCAAGAGGCAGGAAGGACCCTCCCTTAGAGGCAAAGCCACAGGAGACAGGAAGAACCACCTTTCTGTCCACAGCTGAGCTCCGCGGTGGCTCTCATATCCGGCAAAAAGATGGGGTCCCAAGCAAGTTCTCCATATTACTGGATGGGTCTTGGGATCACCAGACATCTTTGCAGGCTGTGTTTCTCTCTCTCTCTCTCTCTCTCTCTCTCTCTCTCTCTCTCTCTCTCTCTCTCTCTCTATTTTTTTTTATTTATTTTTGAGACGGAGTTTCACTCTTGCTGCCCAGGCTGGAGTGCAGTGGTGTGATCTCCGCTCACCGCAACCTCCGCCTCCCGGGTTCCAGCGATTCTCCTGCCTCAGCCTCCCGAGTAGCTGGGATGACAGGTGCCCGCCACCACGCCCGGCTCATTTTTGTATTTTTAGTAGAGATGGGGTTTCACCATGTTGGCCAGGATGGTCTCGATCTCCCGACCTCAGGTGATCCGCCTGCCTCGGCCTCCCAAAGTGCTGGGATGACAGGCTTGAGCCACCGCGCCCGGCCCTTGTTGTTGTTTTTGAGATGGAGTCTCGCTCTGTCGCCCAGGCTGGAGTGCAGTGGTGCAATCTCAGCTCACTGCAACCTCCGCCTCCCGGGTTCCAACGATTCTCCTGCCTCAGCCTCCCGAGTAGCTGGGATTCCAGGCTGCAGCCACCACGTCCAGCTAATTTTTGTATTTTTAGTAGAGACGGGGTTTCACCATGTTGGCCAGGCTGGTCTCGAACTCCCGACCTCAGGTGATCCGCCCGCCTCGGCCTCCCAAAGTGCTGGGATGACAGGCGTGAGCCACCGCGCCCGGCCAAGGCTGTGTTTCTCTTTCTCAGAGACAGAGACCGACTTTGGAGAAAGCGTTTTTCTCCCAGCCTGGCATGGTTGCCTGGGGGATGCCCAGGGGTTTCACACGTTACCTTCTAAAGAGGAAGCCGAAGAGGAGGCCACAGACAAGGGTTCCCAGGATCAGGAGCACGTAAATGTGCACAGAGCTGGGGTTTCGATCGTCGGAGCCTACAGAGACACACACGTACGCGTCCACGGTGAATGGCTGATGGACGTGTGAAAGGAAATTAAATTTCTTCGAACTCCAGACGCATTTAGCCACAGGGAACAGTCAAGCTGAGAACTGGGTCGAGAAAACCTGCCTCCACTTTTTTATGGTTCCTAAACAAGATGGCTCGGAGATGAAAGGCCACCCGTGTGCGTCATGTTTTGCCCACAGGGAAATTCGTGGTGAGCTGTTCGAACTTCACCACCATGGGCCGGGCGCGGTGGCTCACACCTGTCATCCCAGCACTTTGGGAGGCCGAGGCAGGTGGATCACTTGAGGTCAGGAGTTCAAGACCAGCCTGGGCCACACGGTGAAACCCCGTCTCTACTAAAAATACAAAAATTGGGCTGGGCGCGGTGGCTCACGCCTGTGATCCCAGCACTTTGGGAGGCCGAGGCGGGTGGATCACGAGGTCAGGAGATGGAGACCATCCTGGCTAACATGGTGAAACCCCGTCTCTACTAAAAAATACAAAAAACTAGCCGGGCGAGGTGGCGGGCACCTGTAGTCCCAGGTACTTGGGAGACTGAGGCAGGAGAATGGCATAAACCTGGGAGGCGGAGCTTGCAGTGAGCTGAGATCCGGCCACTGCACTCCAGCCTGTGCGACAGAGCGAGACTCCGTCTCAAAAAAAAAAAAAAAAAAAAATTAAAAATAAATAAATAAATAAATAAAATAAAATAAAAATAAAAAATAAAAATACAAAAATTGGGCCAGGCACCGTGGCTCATGCCTGTCATCCCAGCACTTTGGGAGGCGGAGGCGGGCAGATCATCTGAGGCCAAGAGTTCAAGACCAGCCTGACCAACACGGTGAAACCCCATCTCTACTAAAAAAAAAAATACAACATTAGGCAGGCGTGGTGGCAGGTGCCTGTAATCCCATCCACTCAGGAGTCTGAGGCAGGAGAATCGCTTGAACCCAGGAGGCGGAGGGTTGCGGTGAGCCGAGATCACGCCATTGCACTCCAGCCTGGGCGACAGAGAGAAACTCCATCTCAAAATAAATAAATCAAAATACGAAAATTAGCCAAGCGAGATACACGCTTGCAATCCCAGCTACTCGGAAGGCTGAGGCAGGAGAACCGCTTGAACCCAGGAGATGGAGGCTGCAGCGAGAGGAGATCGTGCCATTGCACTCCAGCCTGGGTGACAGAGCGAAACTCCATCTCAAAATCAATAAACAAATAAAAATAAAAATACAAAAATTGGCCAAGCGTGATGCACGTCTGTAATCCCAGCTACTCGGGAGGCTGAGGGAGGAGAATCGCTGGAACCTGGGAGGTGGAGGCTGCAGTGAGCCGAGATCACGCCACTGTACTCTGGGCTGGGTAACAGAGTGAGACTCCACCTCAAAAACCAAAAAGTAAACAAACACACACTTTTCTTACAGGTGCAGTCAGCCGGGCCCACCAGACACAGATGCACCTCTGATCACCCCTGTATCCCGTTTTGTCCGTGTCATCTGACGTAAAATACCGATTCCCCAGACTTTTTCCTCCGTCCCCTTTGTTGAGGTGAAAACCGTGTACTTCTCAATATCCTGCCTCTTCCCCTTTCAATTTGGAGCCCTCAAAATCATCTTCAGAGAAAAGCATAGACCTGTTTCCCAGGCAGCCCAGACCTGACTTTGAAGAGAGCTTCCCTGGCTGGGCGCGGTGGCTCACACCTGCCATGCCAGCACTTTGGGAGGCCGAGGCGGGCGGATCACCTGAGGTCGGGAGTTCGAGACCAGCCTGACCAACGTGGAGAAACCCCGTCTCTACTACAAATACAAAATTAGCCGGGCGTGGTGGTGGGCGCCTGTAGTCCCAGCTACTCGGGAGACTGAGGCAGGAGAATTGCTTGAACTAGGGAGGTGGAGATTGCAGTGAGCTGAGACCATGCCACTGCACTCCAGCCTGGGCAACAAGAGCTAAACTCTGTCTCAAAAAAAAAAAAAAAAAAAAAAAAAAGAGGGAGAGAGCTTCCCCATGGCCAGGGAGCCAGAATGGTCATGGTTTCAGTGGACGAAGACTGACTATTTCCCAGTGGGGCAGAGGGAGGGGGGGCTTTAGGAGGGCTGTCAGTGGGGTTCTTCTGTGGCTCTGAAGGGAGCCTAGCTCATTCGTCCTGAAAAAAAAAAAAACAAACACCAGCAAAGCAATATTGCATGACCCTGTATGAGTATGAGACCACCTCCTTCCTTTTTTATTTATTTATTTATTTTTGAGACAGAGTCTCCCTCTGTTGCCCAGGCTGGAGCGCAGTGGTGCGATCTCGGCTCACTGCAAACTCCGCCTCCCAGGTTCACGCCATTCTCCTGCCTCAGCCTCCCGAGTAGCTGGGATTACAGGCACCCGCCACCACGCCTGGCTAATTTTGTATTTTTAGTAGAGATAGGGTTTCACGATGTTGGCCAGGCTGATCTCAAACTCCTGACCTCCGGTAATTCGCCCTCCTCGGCCTCCCAAAGTGCTGGGATTACATGTGTGAACCACCACACCCAGTTAATTTTGTATTTTTAGTAGAGATGGGGTTTCACCATGTTGACCAGGCTGGTCTCGAACTCCTGACCTTGTGATCCGCCTGCCTCGGCCTCCCAAAGTGCTGGGATGACAGGCGTGAGCCACTGCACCTGGCCCATCTGGCTAATTTTTTGTGTTTTTAGTAGAGACGGGGTTTCACCATGTTGGTCAGGCTGGTCTCAAATTCCTGACCTCAGGTGATCCGCCCGCCTCAGCCTCCCAAAGTGCTGGGATGACAGGTGTGAGCCACCGTGCCTGGCCCTTCTCTGGTTATTAAGGGAGCGTAGCTCATCCATTCTGAAAAAACATCGGCAAAGTAATGTTGTGGGACCAAGTATGAGACCCCCTCCTTCTTTTGAGCCTCAGCGATAAACTCAGAGCCTGACGCTATTCCTAGCGATGTTCTCAACTCAATCTCAGCGCCCAGGACAGAGCCGCTGACCTCTGTGCCTGCTCCAAGGTGGTGGCAGACGGCACAGACATCCCTTACCTCCGCCCAGCGCTTACCAAATTCAGCGGCTTCACTCCAGGAACTCCAGTTCAGGATGCGGACGTCTGCAGCTCTGATCTTCACAGCATGTTTTGCTCTGGGTTCAGAGCTTGGAAAGTTGTATCTATTTTCCAGATCACCAGAAACATTGATCTTGGGAGGAAAAAAGAAAGTTAGAGATCGGTGTCTTCGCGTGGAGGAAAAGGTTGTCTTTTTTCGTTCTTCTGTCTTTTAAATTTTTTTCTCCCTTTTTTTCTCTTTTTTCTTTTTTTTTTCCTACCATTTTGAATGCACCTGCTCTGATCGAGTCTTGGAAGCTAAGCAGAGTCAAGCCTCGTTAGTATTTGGATGGGAGACAACTTGGGAAAATTTGGGTGATGTAGGTATTTTATTTTTCTAGTCTAGTCTAGTCTATTTTAGTCTATTCTATTCTATTCTATTCTATTCTATTCTAGTCTATTCTAGTCTAGTCTAATCTAGTCTATTCTATTCTAGTCTAATCTAGTCTAGTCTATTCTATTCTATTCTACTCCAGTCTATTCTATTCTATTCTATTCTATTCTATTCTATTCTATTCTGTTCTGTTCTGTTCTGTTCTATTCTATTCTAGTCTATTCTATTCTATTCTATTCTAGTCCAGTCTATTCTAGTCTATTCTATTCTAGTCTAGTCTAGTCTATTCTAGTCTATTCTAGTCTATTCTAGTCCAGTCTATTCTAGTCTATTCTATTCTAGTCCAGTCTATTCTATTCTATTCTAGTCCAGTCTATTCTAGTCTATTCTATTCTATTCTATTCTATTCTAGTCTATTCTAGTCTATTCTATTCTATTCTAGTCCAGTCTATTCTAGTCTAGTCTATTCTATTCTAGTCCAGTCTATTCTATTCTATTCTAGTCCAGTCTATTCTATTCTATTCTATTCTATTCTAGTCCAGTCTATTCTATTCTATTCTATTCTATTCTAGTCCAGTCTATTCCATTCTATTCTATTCTATTCTATTCTATTCTATTCTAGTCTTCTATTCTATTCTATTCTATTCTATTCTATTCTATTCTATTCTAGACAGACTCTCGCTCTGTCACCCAGGCTGGAATGCAATGGCACAATCTGGGCTCACTGCAACCTCTGCCTCCTGGGTTCAAGCGATTCTCCTGCCTCCACCTCCTGGGTTCAAGCGATTCTCCTGCCTCAGCCTCCCGTGTAGCTGGGATTACAGGCGCCTGCCACCAGGCATGGGTAATTTTTGTATTTTTAGTAGAGACAGGGTTTCTCCACGTTGGTCTTGAACTCCTGACCTCAAGTGATTTGCCCACCTCAGCCTCCCAAGATGCTGGGATGACAGGCATGAGCCACCGTGACCGGCTAAAATTTTATTTTTTGAAGCAAAAATTGTTTGCCAGGTGTGGTGGCAGGTGCCTGTAGTCCCAGCTACTAGGGAAGCTGAGGCAGGAGAATCGCTTGAACCTGGGAGGTGGAGGTTGCAGTGAGCCGAGATCACACCACTGCACTCCAGCCTGGGAGACAGAGCGAGATTCCATCTCAAAAATAAATGCACACATAAATAAATGATTCAGGAACAATAACTGATATGAACAGACCTTCAGATGGATACTTTAGCAAGGGATGTTAAGATCCCCAAGTCCAGCATACCCATTGGACAGAGGAGGATACTGAGGGTCAGAGTGGTCAGGAGACTTGGTAAATATCCGGCAACAGAACTCAGTCTAAACGCATTTTAGAGGGAGACATAGTCTCCTTAGACAGTCACTGGAATATATTCTTAACCCACTCAGAAGAAAGAGGAATAAAATGGGAAAATCAGTAGAACGGGCTGAGCGTTAATATTCCAACTGTTGGGACATGAAGGTTGAGGTCAAGAGCGGATCCCGCCCAGTAAGAACTTTGAGAGGGCCCTCACCCATGTGAGATCTTCTCCCCTAGTTCAGGGTCACGCCCCATCCTGTCCACCCCTGGGTAACACTGGCAGTAAGAGTCCCGTAAACCTACACTGTAGGGTCGTGCTGGGTTCGTGAATAGGGGACTGTAGGGTGACACTAGGGTTGTGAGTGGTTCAACCGTATGTGGGACAGAGCATTCTCCTGTCTACACTGGATCCAGGTAGACGTGGGGCAGGCTCTCCTTCTTGTCTACACTGGGTCTAGGTGGAGGTGGGGCAGGGTCTTCTCCTGTCTACACTGGGTCCAGGCAGACATAGGTCGTGGGTAGACCGTAGGGTTACGCCGCGGGTCCTGTACGGTTATGCTAGGGATCATGAGTAGGGGACAGTAGGGTTACGCCAGGGGGTCATGGGTAGGGGACTGTACAGTTACGCTAGGTGTGGTAAGTAGGGGACTGTAGGGTTACAATAGGGGTAGTGAGTAGGGGACTGTAGGGTTACTCAGGGGTCGTGACTAGGGGACTGTAGAGTTACGCTAGGTGTAGTGAGTAGGGGATTGTAGGGTTACATGGAGGATTGTCAGTAGGGTCCGTGGTTTCACTTACCGGTAGGTTTTCAGTGCCAGGCTGGGTATTCTAGAAACAAAACAAAACGCAATACAAGGCTCACTGTTCCCATTTCTAAAATACATTACATGGTTCACACAGTGTCTCCCTCCACAAAGCCCGAATGTACAAGACAGGTAGGATGAGGAGCTGCAAACACAGAATTCTTCCTGGCCACGTATCCTCCTGTAATCCATCCAGAAAGGTCCCACTGGCCTTGGGGCAGGGTATTCTGTCTACACTGCATCCAGGTAGACATGAAGTAGGCTCTCCTTGCCTACATTGGGTCCAGGTGGTTGAGGGACAAGATCTCCTCTTGTCTACACTGGATGGAGGAGGATGTGGGGCAGGTCTCTTCCTGTCTACACTGGGTCCAGGTGGTTGAGGGACAAGATCTCTTGTCTACACTGGATGGAGGTGGATGTGGGGCAGGGTGTCTTCCTGTCTACACTGGGTCCAGGTGGTTGTGGGACAAGATCTCCTCTTGTCTACACTGGATGGAGTTGGACATGGGGCAGGGTGTCTTCCTGTCTACACTGGGTCCAGGTGGTTGTGGGACAAGATCTCCTCTTGTCTACACTGGATGGAGTTGGACGTGGGGCAGGGTGTCTTCCTGTCTACACTGGGTCCAGGTGGTTGTGGGACAAGATCTCCTCTTGTCTACACTGGATGGAGGAGGACGTGGGGCAGGTCTCTTCCTGTCTACACTGGGTCCAGGTGGTTGAGGGACAAGATCTCCTCTTGTCTACACTGGATGGAGGTGGACGTGGGGCAGGTCTCTTCCTGTCTACACTGGGTCCAGGTGGTTGAGGGACAAGATCTCCTCTTGTCTACACTGGATGGAGGAGGATGTGGGGCAGGTCTCTTCCTGTCTACACTGGGTCCAGGTGGTTGAGGGACAAGATCTCCTCTTGTCTACACTGGATGGAGGTGGGTGTGGGGCAGGGTATCTTCCTGTCTACACTGGGTCCAGGTGGTTGAGGGACAAGATCTCCTCTTGTCTACACTGGATGGAGGTGGGTGTGGGGCAGGTCTCTTCCTGTCTACACTGGGTCCAGGTGGTTGTGGGACAAGATCTCCTCTTGTCTACACTGGATGGAGGTGGACGTGGGGCAGGTCTCTTCCTGTCTACACTGGGTCCAGGTGGTTGTGGGACAAGATCTCCTCTTGTCTACACTGGATGGAGGTGGACGTGGGGCAGGTCTCTTTCTGTCTACACTGGGTCCAGGTGGTTGTGAGACAAGATCTCCTCTTGTCTACAATGGATGGAGGTGGACGTGGGGCAGGGTCTACACTGGGTCCAGGTGGTTGTGGGACAAGACCTCCTCCTGTCTACACTGGGTCTACGTGGAGGTGGGGCAGGTCTCCTCCTGTCTACATTGAGTGTAGGTGGGGGTGGGGTCGGGTGTCCTCCTGTCTACACTGGGTTCAGGTAGACATGGGACAGGGTATCCTTCTGTCTACACTGCGTCCAGGTGGTTGTGGGACAAGACCTCCTTCTGTCTACACTGGGTCTACGTGGAGGTGGGGCAGGTCTCTTCCTGTCTACACTGAGTGTAGGTGGGGGTGGGGTCGGGTCTCCTCCTGTCTACACTGGGTCCAGGCAGACATGGCGCAGGGTATCCTTCTGTCTACACTGCGTCCAGCTGCAGATGGAGCAGAGGCTCTCCCTTGCTTGTTGCATCATCCTCCACACCTCCGGGTCCACTTCCTGGTTCCATGGTTGCAGGATCATCCTTGTCCATCCTCCTGCAACTTCCTTCAAGGTTGCTTCACAGGCCACAGGCTCTTCACCGCTTCCTCTGCTACCCGAAGTGCGTTCACCCCAGGGTCACCGTTTACCATCCACCCATCCTTCCCCCAGGCCACGTCCCCCGGATTCCCAGGCTCCTCTGTGGGCGTGTCCCGTACGCCTCCCTCCTGATGCCCAGGCCCGGGGAGCTCTCACTGACCTTTCTGTGGACGTCCAGCTGGTACTGAAAGTCCAGGTACGACAGCTTCTGATAGGTCCTGGGCTGTTTCCACCGTATGAGGCAGTGCGTCGTGTTGCAGCGTACAGTGACGTTACTGGGCGGGTTAAATCGTTCTGGAACGAGGGTGCAGGATATACCCCTGAACCCCAGAGGTCCTGTCTACACTGGGTCCATGTGGAGGTGGGGCAGGGTCTCCTCCTGTCTACACTGGGTCCAGGTGGACGTGGAGTACGGACACCTCTTTGTCTACACTGGGTCCAGGTAGAGGTGGGGCAGGGTCTCCTCCCATCTACACTGGGTCCAGGTGGAGGTGGGGCAGGGTCTCCTCCCGTCTACACTGGGTCCAGTTGGAGGTGGGGCAGGGTCTTCTCCTGTCTACACTGGGTCCAGGTGGAGGTGGTGCAGAGTCTCCTCCTGTCTACACTGGGTCCAGGTGGAGGTGGGGCAGGGTCTCCTCCTGTCTACCCTGGGTCCAGGTAGAGGTGGGGCAGGGTCTCCTCCTGTCTACCCTGGGTCCAGGTGGAGGTGGAGTAGGGACACCTGTTTGTCTACACTGGGTCCAGGTGGACATGGAGTAGGGACATCTCTGTCTACACTGGGTCCAGGTGGAGGTGGAGTAGGGACACCTCTTTGTCTACACTGGGTCCAGGTGGACATGGAGTAGGGACATCTCTGTCCACACTGGGTCCAGATGGAGGTGGGGCAGAGTCTCCTCCTGTCCACACTGGGTCCAGGTAGAGGTGGGGCAGGGTCTCCTCCTGTCTACCCTGGGTCCAGGTGGACATGGAGTGGGGACATCTCTTTGTCTACACTGGGTCCAGGTGGACATGGAGTGGGGACATCTCTTTGTCTACACTGGGTCCAGATGGAGGTAGGGCAGAGTCTCCTCCTGTCTACACTGGGTCCAGGTGGAGGTGGTGCAGAGTCTCCTCCTGTCTACACTGGGTCCAGGTGGAGGTGGGGCAGAGTCTCCTCCTGTCCACACTGGGTCCAGGTAGAGGTGGGGCAGGGTCTCCTCCTGTCAATCCTGGGTCCAGGTGAAGGTGGAGTACGGACACCTCTTTGTCTACACTGGGTCCAGGTAGAGGTGGGGCAGAGTCTCCTCCCGTCTACACTGGGTTCAGGTGCAGGTGGAGTAGGGACATCTGTTTGTCTACACTGGGTCCAGGTGGACGTAGTGCAGAGTCTCCTCCTGTCCACACTGGGTCCAGGTAGAGGTGGGGCAGGGTCTCCTCCTGTCTACCCTGGGTCCAGGTGGAGGTGGAGTAGGGACACCTGTTTGTCTACACTGGGTCCAGGTGGACATGGAGTAGGGACACCTGTTTGTCTACACTGGGTCCAGGTGGACATGGAGTAGGGACACCTGTTTGTCTACACTGGGTCCAGATGGAGGTGGGGCAGAGTCTCCTCCTGTCTACCCTGGGTCCAGGTGGAGGTGGAGTAGGGACACCTGTTTGTGTACACTGGGTCCAGGTGGAGGTAGGGCAGGGTCTCCTCCCGTCTACACTGGGTCCAGGTGGAGGTGGAGTAGGGACACCTGTTTGTCTACACTGGGTCCAGGTGGAGGTGGGGCAGCTACCACGTACAGGAGACATACCCACTGGGGCAGGGGGTCTGGGGTGGGAGGTGGGGATGGGCTTGGGGAGCCGGAGTCACACTTCTGTGACAGTTCTGAGCCTGAAGAGGCTGGGAACGTCCGATGGGATGAAGGAGTCCATGGGTGGGATGCGATGGGCTTGGGAAGATGAGAGTGTGTGGGCATACGGAGCGGGCTCCAAGAGGCCAGCCAGGAGGGGGCACTGGGACACGAAGAAATGCTGGTGAGGAAAAAATAAAGAAAAAGAGGAAGGAAGGAGGAAAGGAGCGAAGGAGAAGGGAGGAGAAGAAGAAGGAAAGAAGGAAGAAGGGAGGGAGAGGGGGAGAGAAGGAAAGAGGGAAGGAAGAAGGAAGGAAGGGAGGAAGGGAAAAAAGGAAGGAAGGGAGGGAGGGAGGAAAGGAAAGAAGGAAGAAAGGAAAGAAGGAAGGAAGGAAGGGAAAGAAAGAAGGAAGGAAGGAAGGGAAAGAAGGAAGGAAGGAAGGGAAAGAAGGAAGGAAGGAAGGGAAAGAAGGAAGGAAGGAAGGGAAAGAAGGAAGGAAGGGAAGGAAGGAAGGAAGGAAGGAAGGAAGGAAGGAAGGGAGGGAGGGAGGGAGGGAGGAAGGAAGGAAGGAAGGAAGGAAGGGAGGGAGGGAGGGAGGAAGGAAAGAAGAAACGCAGAAAGGCAGGAAGGAAAGAAAGAAAGAAGGAGAGAAAGAGGGAGGCCAGGTGCAGTGGCTGACGCCTGTAATCCCAGTACTTTGGGAGGCTGAGGTGGGCAGATCCTCTGAGATCAGGAGTTCCAGACCAGTCCGGCCAAGATAGGTGAAACCCCGTCTCTACTAAAAATACAAAAATTAGCTGGGCGTGATGGCAGAGGCCTGTAATCCCAGCTACTCAGGAGGCTGAGACAGGAGAATTGCTTGAACCTGGGAGGCAGAGGTTGCAGTGGGCTGAGATTTTACCACCGCGCTCCAGCCTGGGTGACAGAGTGAGACTGTATCTCAAAAAAAGGGAAGTGAAATCAGGTCAGTTGTAATTTGTTACAGCACCAAAGTTTTGTGTGTGTATATATATATATATATATTTTTTTTTTTTTTTTTTTTGAGACATTGCTCTGTCGCTCAAGCTGGAGTGCAGTGGCACAGTCTCGCCTCACTGCAACCTCCACCTCCTACGTTCAAGTGACTCTTCTCAGCCTCCCGAGTAGCTGGGGTTACAGGCACGCGCCACCACGCCTGGCTAATTTTTGAATTTTTAGTAGAGACGGGGTTTCCCCATGTTAGTCAGGCTGGTCTCGAGCACCCGATCTCAGGCGATCGGCCTGGCTTGGCCTCCCAAAGTGCTGGGATGACAGGTGTCAGCCATCACACCCAGCCTCAGTTACACAGATTTTCAGGCAAATTCCATCTCACCTGTAAACAATAGGAAAATCACATGTGTTATTCTCACCTATTTTCTTTGTGTCCAAAAGTGAATCGAAGAATTGGATGCCGATTTCTTGGCTGGTTCCGTTAACCAGGAAGTAATTGCGAGATGTTAATCCTGACAGGTTACCCAGGTGACATCCCACGTGGGTTCCTGAGTCTTCTATGTAATAAGGACACTGGATCTCCCTCCTTCTCCTGAAAGATTAAAAAGTGTTCAGAGAGCAATCAGGAAAACAAAACAAAACACAAAGACACAAAACAAAACCAAAACACAAAACAAAACAAAAACACAAAACAAAAACAGCAAAACACGAAACAAAAAAAAACACAAAAACACAACACAAAACAAAAATGCAAAAACACAAAAACACAAAAACACAAAACAAAAACAGCAAAACACGAAACAAAAAAACACAAAAACACAAAACGAAAACAAACACAAAACAAAACAAAAACATGAAAACACAACACAAAACAAAAACAGCAAAACACAAAAGAAAAAACCACAAAAACACAAAATGAAAACAAACAGAAAACAAAACAAAAACACGAAAACACAACACAAAACAAAACGCAGAAACACAAAACAAAAACACAAAAACACAAAACACAAAACAAAACAAAAACACAACACAAAACAAAAACACCAAAACACGAAACAAAAGAAAACAAAACACAAAACAGAAAACAAAACAAACACAAAACACAAAAACACAAAACAAAAAAAACCCACAAAAACACAAAAAAACACAAAACACAAAAACAAAACAAAACAAAAACAAGCGCAAAACAAAACAAACACAAAAACATGAAACAAAACCCACAAAAACACAAAAGAAAAACACAAAAACACACACAAAAAACAAAACCAAAAACCAGAAAACCACAAAACAAAAGAAAAAGAAACACAAAAGAAAACACAAGACAACAGCACAAAACAAAACAAAACAAAAAACAGGCTCAGTGCAGTGGCTCACGCCTGTCATCCCAGCACTTTGGGAGGCCGAGGCGAGCAGATCACCTGAGGTCAGGAGATCGAGACCAGCCTGGCCAACACGGTGAAACCTCGTCTCTACTAAGAATACAAAAATTAGCCGGGTGTGATGGTGTGCACCTGTAATCCCAGCTACTGGGGAGGCTGAGGCAGGAGAATGGCATGAACCCGGGAGGCAGGTGCAGGTTGCAGGGAGCGGAGATGGCGTCACTGCACTGCAGCCTGGGCGACAGAGCGAGACTCTGTCTCTAAATAAATATACGGGGCCTGGTGTGGTGGTTCGCGCCTGTAATTCCAACACTTTGGGAGGCCGAGGCAGGCAGATCACTGCAGGTCAGGAGTTCGAGACCAGCCTGGACAGCATGGCAAAACCCCATCTCTACTAAAAATACAAAAATTAGCCGGATGTGGCTGTGGGCGCCTGGCATCCCCGCTACTTGGGAAGCTGAGGCAGGAAAATTGCTTGAACCCAGGAGGCCGAGGTTGTAGTGAGCCCGAGTTGGTACCGTTGCACTCCAGCCTGGGCAACAGAGCAAGATCATGTCTCAAAAAAAGAGAAAGAAAGAAAGAAAGAAGGAAAGAAGGAAAGAAAGAAAAAAAGAAAAGAAAGAAAGAAAGAAAGAAAGAAAGAAAGAAAGAACAAAAGAAGGAAAGAAGGAAAGAAGGAAAGAAGGAAGGAAGGAAGGAGGAAAGGAAGGGAAAGGAAAGAAAGAAAGGAAGGAAGGAAAAGGAAAGGAAGGGAAAGGAAGGGAAAGGAAAGAAAGAAAGGAAGGAAGGAAAAGGAAAGGAAGGGAAAGGAAGGGAAAGGAAAGAAAGAAAGGAAGGAAGGAAAAGGAAAGGAAGGGAAAGGAAGGGAAAGGAAAGAAAGAAAGGAAGGAGAGAAGGAAGGAAGGAAGGAAGGAAAGAAAGAAAGAAAGAAAGAAAGAAAGAAAGAAAGAAAGAAAGAAAGAAAGAAAGAAAAAGAAAGAAAGAGGGAGGGAAGGAAGGAAGGAAAAGGAAAGGAAGAGAAAGGAAAGAAAGAAAGGAAGGAAGGAAAGAAAGAAAGAAAGGGAAGGAAGGAAGGAAAAGGAAAGGAAGGGAAAGGAAGGGAAAAGAAAGAAAGAAAGGAAGGAAAGAAGGAAGGAAGGAAAGAAAGAAAGAAAGAAAAAGAAAGAGGAAAGGAAGGAAGGAAGGAAAAGGAAAGGAAGGGAAAGGAAGGGAAAAGAAAGGAAGGAAGGAAAGAAAGAAAGAAAGAAAGAAAGAAGGAAGGAAGGAAGGAAAAGGAAAGGAAGGGAAAGAAGGGAAAGGAAGGAAAGAAAGAAAGGAAGAAGGAAGGAAGGAAGGAAAGAAAGAAAGAGGGAAGGAAGGAAGGAAAAGGAAAGGAAGGGAAAGGAAAGGAAGGAAGGAAGGAAGGAAGGAAGGAAAGAAAGAAAGAAAGAAAGAAAGAAAGAAAGAAAGAAAGAAAGAAAGAAAGAAAGAAAGAAAGAAAGAAAGAAAACAACACGATTTTTCTCCCATCCCTGCATTCCTCATAATTCCGCCCACGAGGCGAACACTTACTTGGAGTTTTGTATGTACAGAAAATACTGGACGTCACGGGGGGCCGTGGGCCCCCTCGCCCAGGTGCAGTTCATGAAATCCACATTGTAGATGAAGCAGGAGAAATTCTGGGCCGCGGTGCCCTCCCTTCCTGGGAAGAGGCAGAAGCAGAATCACGTTCAGAAGAAAGTTCAGGGGGATGTCATCTGATGCCGGCAGGGTGGCGGTCAGGGGGGTTAGCGCTGAAAACCGATCCCTGAACTGTTTTCCTTACCCGAGTTTGGATACAGCAGTTTTTGTTGCAAGGCTCTCTGGCTGGTGTTCACGTGAACCTCAAACGTGACCCCTCCATGCAGACAAACTTCACGAAACGTGCACGAACATTCTTTGTTAGTGACCTGAAGAGTTGCAAGCAGACAGAGCCGATGACGAAACAACGTTCTCTCTCTTGGGTTCTTTGTTTGGAGACGGAGTCTCGCTCCGTTGCCCAGGCTGGAGTGCGGTGGCCGGATCTCAGCTCACTGCAAGCTCTGCCTCCAGGGTTCAAGCCATTCTCTGCCTCAGCCTCCCGAGTAGCTGGGACTACAGGCACCTGCCACCACGCCCGGCTAATTTTTAGATTTTTAGTAGAGACGGGGTTTCACCGTGTTGACCAGGTTGGTCTCGAACTCCTGACCTCATGATCCACCTGCCTCGGCCTCCCAAAGTGCTGGGATGACAGGTGTGAGCCGCTGCGCCCGGCCATGGTATTGGTTTTTACCTGGATTTGGCGACACCCGCCTGCCTCCCTTTGTGAAATCGTCCGCCTCAGCTTCCTCCCAGGACTCTGAGGTCTTACAGGTGAAAACTCAATGTTATACTCTAGCAATGCTGAAAATATCTAACTAGAGGCTGGGTGCGGTGGCTCACGCCTGTCATCCCAGCACTTTGGGAGGCCGAGGCGGGTGGATCACTTGAGGTCAGGAGTTCGAGACCAGCCTGGCCAACATGATGAAACCCCGTCTCTACTAAAAATAAAAAAAATTAGCCAGGTGTGGTGGCGCACGCCTTTAATCCCAGCTACTCGGGAGGCTGAGGCAGGAGAATCTCTTGAACCCGGGAGGCACAGGTTGCAGTGAGCTGAGATCGCGCCACTGCACTCCAGCCTGGGTGACACAGCAAGACTCCATCCCCCCCAAAAAAGGCCGGGCACGGTGCCTCACACCTGTAATCCCAGCACTTTGGGAGGCCGAGGCGGGCGCGAATCACGACGTCAGGAGTTCGAGACCAGCCTGACCAACATGGTGAAACCCCCATCTCTACTAAAAATACAAAAAGTAGCCGCACATGGTGGTGGGTGCCTGTAATCACAGTTATTCGGGAGGCTGAGGCAGGAGAATCCCTTGAACCCAGGAGGCGGAGGTTGCAGTGAGCCGAGATCATGCCACTGCACTCCACCCTGGGCAACAAGAGCGAAACTCCATCTCCAAAAAAAAAAAATCTATATATCTCTATATCTATCTATATCTATATATTTCTATATCTAGCTATCTATATCTATATATCTATATATTTATATATATCTATATATCTATATATCTCTCTCTATATCTATATATCTCTCTATATATCTATATATCTCTCTATATATCTCTTTATATATCTATATATCTCTCTATATCTATATATCTATATATATCTCTATATCTCTCTATATCTATATATCTATATATATATCTATATATCTCTATATCTATATATCTCTATATATCTCATATCTCTATATATCTATATATCTATATATCTCTATATATCTATATCTCTATATCTCTATATATCTATATATCTATATCTATCTATCTATATCTATATCTATCTATCTATATCTATATCTATCTATATATCTATATCTATCTATATATCTATATCTATCTATCTATCTATCTATCTATATATATATATCTGTATATCTATCTATCTATCTATATGTCATCTGGGGTAACATAAGAAGATCAACCATCCATCCATCTAATATGTACAGAATTATCAATCTACCGATCATGTATTATCACCTATCTATTAGTCAAAAAATTATCTATCACCTATCTATTGATTGTCTATATTTCTCTGTTCCTCTCCTTCCTCTTTATTCTCTGTCTCTGTGTTTCTCCCTCCTTCCCTCCCCTCTCCCCGCTCTTCTGTCTCTGTCTCTTGTGTTTCAAAATCCCTGACCTTAATCCTTTGGGGGGACAGGGCGGTGAAACACCGACGAAGTCCCAGACAGTTTACTTTTCTGCAACCTTCTTCGACCGCAGACCCAGACTCACCTCCAACTGCACTTACCAGGATTTCTCGGGCTAAAATACGGTGGAACACGCTCACCCCAGAGAATCAGCCTGTGATACACACTGTGCTGTCTGTGTCCGTGGCTCTCTCGCTTCCATTTAATTTAATTTATTATGATCACTATGTTTCGAGATGGAAACATAATGAGTTTCGCTCTTGTCGCCCAGGCTGCAGTGCAGTGGCACCATCTCGGCTCACCACAACCTCCGCCTCCCAGGTTCAAGCAATTCTCCTGCCTCAGCCTCCGGAGTAGCTGGGATGACAGGTGCGCACCACCACGCCCGGCTAATTTTGTATTTGTAGTAGAGACGGGGGTTTCACCATGTTGGCCAGGCTGGTCTCCAGCTCCCGACCTCAGGTGATCCACCCGCCTCGGCCTCCCAAAGTGCCGGGATGACAGGTGTGAGCCACCGCGCCCGGCCGGTCCTGTTGCTTTTAAGTCAGAAAGGGCTGTGTAAAGGACAGGGGTTGAGCATGGGAAATTGGTCTTACCCTGGGTTCCACGACTCTGTTCTTCTTGTCAATTAAGAAACACCTGCTGAAGGTTGTGTTTGCTTGGCAGTCCCAGGTTAAATTCATCGTCCTGGCGTCGAACCTCACATTGAGGCTAGTGGCTACAAGGAATGTAGGCCCTGAATTCAGAATTTCCTCTTTTCCTGTTTTCTTTTTTCTTCCCTGCCTCCCTCCCTCCCTCCCTTCCTTCCTTCTTTCCTTCCTTCTTTCCTTCCTTCCTTCCTTCTTTCTTTCCTTCCTTCCTTCCCCTTCCTTCCTTTCTTCCTTCAATCCCTCCCTCCCTCCCTCCTTTCTTTCTTTTCTTTCTCTCTTTCTTTTCTTTCTTTCTTTTCTCTCTGTCTCTCTCTCTCTCTCTCCTCAGTCTCTCTCTCTCTGTCTCTCTCTCTCTCTCCTCGGTCTCTCTCTCTCTTCTTTTCTTTTCTTTTTTTTGAGAAGGAGTCTCGCTCTGTCACCCAGGCTGGAGTGCAGTGGCCGGATCTCAGCTCACTACAAGCTCCGCCTCCCGGGTTTACGCCATTCTCCTGCCTCAGTCTCCTGAGTAGCTGGGACTACAGGCGCCCACCACCTTGCCCAGCTAGTTTTTTGTATTTTTTAGTAGAGACGGGGTTTCACCGGGTTAGCCAGGATGGTCTCGATCTCCTGACCTCGTGATCCGCCCGTCTCGGCCTCCCAAAGTGCTGGGATTACAGGCTTGAGCCACCCCGCCCGGCCTCTCTCTCTCTCTTTTCTTTCTTTCAACCGAGTCTGGCTCTGTCGCCTAGGCTGGAGTGCAATAGCAAGATCTCGGCTCACTGCAACCTCTGCCCCCAGGGTTCACGCCATTCTCCTGCCTCAGCCTCCCGAGTAGCTGGGATGACAGGCATCGACCATCACACCCGACTAATTTTTGTATTTTTAGTAGAGACGGGGTTTCACCATGTAGGTCAGGCTGGTCTCGAACTCCCAACCTCAGGTGATCCTCCCACCTCGGCCTCCCAAGATTCTGGGATTACAGGCGGGAGCCACCGCACCCGGCGTTTCCTGTTTTATCTCTTCCCTCCTGGCTCTAGGAGGTGAAGTTCAGGGCTGGAACCTGCTGACTTTCCTCTGTCACCCACATGGCCCCAGGACATCCCACATCCTCAGGAATCTGTTCCTCCCTTGTCCGTCTTCCCTCCTTTTCTCAGCCCCCTTTGCTGTTTCTGAAAAAAGGAGATGTCTACTCTGCAGAAATACTCAAACACCACCTGAAGACGGGGGGGCGATGGCTCACGCCTCCAATCCCAGCATTTTGGGAGGCTGAGGCAAAAAACTGACTTGAGCCCAGTAGATTGAGATCAGCCTGGGCAACACAGCAAGACTGCATCTCTGAAAAAAACACAGTTTTTTAAATGTTTAAATTAGGCAGGCGCGGTGGTGCACATCGGCAGTCCCAGCTCGCTCCCTTTCCACATGGAGATGTTTACTGCAGAAATCATCAAAAACCGGCCGGGCGCAGTGGCTCACGCCCGCCATCCTAGCCCTTTGGGAGGCCGAGGCGGATGGATCACCTGAGGTCAGGAGTTCAAGACCAGCCTGGCCGACATAGTGAAACCCCATCTCTACTAAAAATACAAAAAAATTAGCCGGGTGTGGTAGCAGGTGCCTGTAGTCCCACCTGCTCGGGAGGCTGAGGCGGGAGAATGGCGTGAACCCAGGAGGCGGAGGTTGCAGTGAGCCGAGATCGCACCACCGCACTCCAGCCTGGGAGACAGGGCAAAACTCTGTCTCAAAAATAAAAAATAAAAATAAAAAAATAAAAACCAGTCTTCGCAACATAGCAAGACTCCATCTCTACAAAATAAAAATAAAAATTAAAAATTAAATTAGCTTGGCGTGGTGGTGCATGTCTGCAGTCCCAGCTACTCGGGAGGCCGAAGGGGCAGGTTCTCTTGATCCCAGAAAGTTGAGGCTGTAGCGAGCCGAGATCGCGCCACTGCACTCCAGACTGGGTGACAGAGCGAGACCCTGTCTCAAAAAAACAAACAAACAAACAAAAAAAGCAAAAAAAAAAAAAAAAAAGAGAGAGAGAGAGAAAGAAAACCACCTGAATGAGAACAGGCAAAGGCTTTTTATCCAAGGTGAAGAGTCTCAGAACACACTTCCCAAATTATGGAACCTTGGCAGTTTAAAATAAAACTGAAGGAATTTGAGAAAATTGCAGACACAGGAAGTTGTCTTTGTCTGTCTTCTCAGAACCAGGTCACAAAATACCTGGAATTATTTTCCTGAAGCAGACCCTGACACCCTCAGTCCGGAGGGTCCCTCCCTGAAATGCAAATCAAAACCACAACGAGATATCATTCCACACCAGTCACAAGGGCTATTATTAAAAAGTCAAAAAACAAGAGGCTGGGTGTGGTGGCTCACGCCTGTAATCCCAGCACTTAGGAAGGCCGAGGCAGGTGGATCACCTGAGGCCAGGAATTTGAGACCAGCCTGGTCAACATGACAAAACCCCATCTCTCCTAAAAATACAAAAATTAGCTGGGGGTGGTGGTGGGCGTCTGTAATCCCAGCTACTCGGGAGGCTGAGGCAGGAGAATCGCTTGAACCCAGGAGGATGAATTCGCAGTGAGCCAAGATTGAGCCACTGCACTCCAGCCTGGCCAACAAGAGCAAGACTCTGAAAAGAAAGAAAAAGAAAAAGAAAGAAAGAAAAAGAAAGAAAGAAAGGAAAAGAAGAAAGAAAGAAAGAGAGAGAGAAAGAAAGAAAGAGAAAAAAAGAGAGAGAGAAAGAAAGAGAAAGAAAGAGAGAGAGAAAGAAAGAAAGAGAAAGAAAGAGAAAGAGAGAAAGAAAAAGAAAGAGAGAAACAAAGAAAGAGAAAGAGAGAAAGAAAGAAAGAAAGAAAGAAAGAAAGAAAGAAAGAAAGAAAGAAAGAAAGGAAGGAGGGAGGGAGGGAAGCAAGGAAGGAAAGAAGGAAGGAAAGAAAGAAACAATGGAAGGAAGAAAGAGAGACAAGGAAGGAGGGAATGAAGGAAGGAAGGAGGGAGGGAGGGAAGGAAAGAAGGAAGGAAGGAAGAAAAGAAGGAAGGAAGGAGGGAAGGAAGGAAAGAAGGAAGGAAGGAGGGAAGGAAAGAAGGAAGGAAAGAAAGAAGGAAGAAGGAAACAATGGAAGGAAGAGAGAGAGGGAAGGAGGGAAGGAAGGAATGAAGGAAGGAAGGGAGGAAAGAAGGAAAGAAAGAAACAATGGAAGGAAGAAAGAGAGAGAGGGAAGGAGGGAAGGAAGGAAGGAAAGAGAAAGAAAAAAGAAAGAAAGAAAGAGAAAAGAAATGAATCAGGAGGGAGAGAAGGATGGAAGGAAGGAGAGAAGGAAGGATGGAAGGAGGGAGGGTAGGAGGAAGAGAAGCAAGCAAGAGAGGGAAGAAGGGAGGAAGGAAAAAGGAAGGAAGCAAAGAACGAAGGAAGGAAGGAAGAAAGAAACACTTTGGCCCCAAGGAGACCTGGGTCCTCCTCTTGGCCCCATCACTACTTGGATGGTCTTTGGGTTACACCGTGGAGGTCTCTGAGCCTCTGTTTTCTCATCTGTAGAATGGGTGGATGGGCATTAACAGCAGAAAAGGAGGTGCGGACAAGAGGAGTTCTGAGCTTCTGCTGGGTCGGCTGGTGCTTACTGAGTCCCTCATAAACATTAGAGATGAAACGCAAATGCACCCAGGTATCCACGTAGGTCTCCAGACGTGAGACGTCTAAACGAGGGTCGCAGAGAAGGTTCAGCCAGGTTTCTGTACTTACCCGATTTCTCTGGGATCAGGAGGAACGCTGGCTGCAGCAGCTCACACAGTACAAGGCTTGTCACCAGGAGAAACATGGTGCTGCCCAGAGGGAAGGCAAGAGCTGCAGGACGGAAAGCGTCACACAGTGAGAAGGGTGGCTCTCCCAGGACATCCCTGGCAGGGGACCCCAGGGAGGTGATCTGGGGAAACAAACACAGGATGGGGGTCAGCTGCTGACCTGGTCAAATAGGGGGTCGTGGCCAGCTGTGGAAGGTCTGCATGGCCATTATTCTGTCTCCCACATGGGATTAGGACGTGGATATCTTTGGGGCCATTATTCTGTCTCCCACATGGGATTAGGATGTGGACATCTTTGGGGCCATTATTCTCTGTACCATATGGGGATTAGGACGTGGACATCTTTGGGGCCATTATTCTGTCTCCCACATGGGAATTAGGACATGGACATCTTTGGGGCCATTATTGTGTCTCCCACATGGGATTAGGATATGGACATCTTTGGGGCCATTATTCTGTCTCCCACATGGGATTAGGACGTGGACATCTTTGGGGCCATTATTCTGTCTCCCACATGGGATTAGGATGTGGACATCTTTGGGGCCATTATTCTGTCTCCCACATGGGATTAGGACGTGGACATCTTTGGGGCCATTATTCTGTCTCCCACATGGGATTAGGATGTGGATGTCTTTGGGGCCATTATTCTGTCTCCCACATGGGATTAGGACGTGGACATCTTTGGGGCCATTACTCTGTTTCCCACATGGGATTAGGACATGGACATCTTTGAGGCCATTATTCTGTCTACCCTATGGGATTAGGATGTGGACATCTTTGAGGCCATTATTCTGTCTCCCACATGGGATTAGGACGTGGACATCTGGCCAGGTGCGGTGGCTCAAGCCTGTAATCCCAGCACTTTGGGAGGCCGAGATGGGCGGATCACAAGGTCAGGAGATCGAGACCATCCTGGCTAACACGGTGAAACCCCGTCTCTACTAAAAAAACAAAAAAATTAGCCAGGCGAGGTGGCGGCGCCTGTAGTCCCAGCTACTCGGGAGGCTGAGGCAGGAGAATGGCGTGAACCCGGGAGGCGGAGCTTGCAGTGAGCCGAGATCGCACCACTGCACTCCAGCCTGGGTGACAGAGCGAGACTCCGTCTCAAAAAAAAAAGAAAAAAGAAAAAAAAAAAAAGGACATGGACATCTTTGGGGCCATTATTCTGTCTCCCACATGGGATTAGGACGTGGACATCTTTGGTGTCTCAAGAGGGTCAATCTGGTGTCAAGCTTCCATGTTTCACGGGTCATGGCTCAGTTGACCTTCACGACGGAACCCACGGCTGACATTAAAGGCAGGTTCTGACACTCTTCAAGGAAATTGCAGTGACTTTTATTCATTTCTCATAGCTTTTACTTTCTGTTAATAATTAGTGGATTTGGGGGAACAAAACAAGAAAGGATGGCTCAGATTTTCATTTTGATAACTTTTTTTTTTTCTTGTTTTGCTCTTTTGTACTTTTTTCTTTTTTTTTTTTTTTGAGACGGAGTCATGCTGTGTCGCCCAGGCTGGAGTGCAGTGGTGCGATCTTGGCTCACTGCAAGCTCCGCCTCCCGGGTTCACGCCATTCTCCTGCCTCAGCCTCCCGAGTAGCTGGGACTACAGGTGCCCACCACCACGCCTGGCTAATTTTTGTATTTTTACTAGAGATAGGGTTTCACCATGTTAGCCAGGATGGTCTCGATCTCCTGACCTCATGATCCACCTGCCTCGGCCTCCCAAAGTGCTGGGATTACAGGCGTGAGTCACCGTGCCTGGCCCTGCTCTTTTATGCTTTTTAAAAAATCTTAACTTTTGCAACAGCTATAAAAGGCAAGTGAAAAAAAAAAGAAAAAAAAGAGGAAGAAAAAAAGAGTGAGTACATAAAACGACATGAATGAATTTTAAATACTTATGACTAAGTGAGAGAAGTCACGTTGAGATGGCTGCAGACTGAGTCATGCTGACACTTGGACACTGTGGAAAAGACAAAATCATGGAAATAGTAAAAAAGATCAGGAGTTGGTAGGCGTTGGGCAGAGGGAGGGATGAATACATGGACCTCACAGGATTTTTAGGGCAGTGAAACTACTCTTGATACTTCTTTATGCAGAAAAAGGAAGAAGAAGAAGAAGAGGAAGAAGAAGGAGGAGCAGTAGGAGGAGAAGGAGGAGGAGAAGGAGCAGGAGGAGAAGGAGCAGGAGAAGAAGGAGGAGGAGGAGAAGAAGCAGGAGGAGAAGGAGCAGGAGGAGGAGAAGGAGCAGGAAGAGAAGAAGCAGGAGGAGACAAAGCAGGAGAAGAGGGAGGAGGAGGAGAAGGAGCAGGAGGAGAAGAAGCAGGAGAAGAAGGAGGAGGAGGAGAAGAAGCAGGAGGAGAAGGAACAGGAGGAGGAGAAGGAGCAGGAAGAGAAGAAGCAGGAGGAGACAAAGCAGGAGAAGAGGGAGGAGGAGGAGAAGGAGCAGGAGGAGAAGAAGCAGGAGGAAAAGGAGGAGGAGTAGAAGGAGCAGGAGGAGAAGAAGCAGGAGAAGAAGGAGGAGGAGGAGAAGGAGCAGGAGGAGGAGAAGGAGCAGGAGGAGAAGGAGCAGGAGAAGAAGGAGGAGGAGGAGAAGGAGGAGGAGGAGAAGGAGGAGGAGGAGAAGGAGGAAGAGAAGGAGGAGGAGAAGGAGGAGGAGGAGAAGGAACAGGAGGAGAAGGAGCAGGAGAAGAAGGAGGAGGAGGAGAAGGAGCAGGAGGAGGAGAAGGAGCAGGAGGAGAAGGAGCAGGAGAAGAAGGAGGAGGAGGAGAAGGAGCAGGAGGAGAAGGAGGAGGAGGAGAAGGAGGAAGAGAAGGAGGAGGAGAAGGAGGAGGAGGAGAAGGAACAGGAGGAGAAGGAACAGGAGGAGGAGAAGGAGCAGGAAGAGAAGAAGCAGGAGGAGACAAAGCAGGAGAAGAGGGAGGAGGAGGAGAAGGAGCAGGAGGAGAAGAAGCAGGAGGAAAAGGAGGAGGAGTAGAAGGAGCAGGAGGAGAAGAAGCAGGAGAAGAAGGAGGAGGAGGAGAAGGAGCAGGAGGAGGAGAAGGAGCAGGAGGAGAAGGAGCAGGAGAAGAAGGAGGAGGAGGAGAAGGAGCAGGAGGTGAAGAAGCAGGAGGAGAAGGAGCAGGAGGAGAAGGAGCAGGAGGAGGAGAAGGAGCAGGAGGAGAAGAAGCAGGAGGAAAAGGAGGAGGAGGAGAAGAAGCAGGAGGAAAAGGAGGAGGAGGAGAAGGAGCAGGAGGAGAAGAAGCAGGAGGAAAAGGAGGAGGAGGAGAAGGAGCAGGAGGAGGAGGAGCAGGAGAAGAGGAGGAGGAGGAGAAGGAGCAGGAGGAGAAGGAGCAGGAGGAGAAGAAGCAGGAGGAGAAGGAGCAGGAGGAGAAGAAGGAGCAGGAGGAGAAGCAGGAGGAGAAGGAGGAGGAGGAGAAGGAGGAAGAGAAGGAGGAGGAGAAGGAGGAGGAGGAGAAGGAACAGGAGGAGAAGGAACAGGAGGAGGAGAAGGAGCAGGAAGAGAAGAAGCAGGAGGAGACAAAGCAGGAGAAGAGGGAGGAGGAGGAGAAGGAGCAGGAGGAGAAGAAGCAGGAGGAAAAGGAGGAGGAGTAGAAGGAGCAGGAGGAGAAGAAGCAGGAGAAGAAGGAGGAGGAGGAGAAGGAGCAGGAGGAGGAGAAGGAGCAGGAGGAGAAGGAGCAGGAGAAGAAGGAGGAGGAGGAGAAGGAGCAGGAGGAGAAGAAGCAGGAGGAGAAGGAGCAGGAGGAGAAGGAGCAGGAGGAGGAGAAGGAGCAGGAGGAGAAGAAGCAGGAGGAAAAGGAGGAGGAGGAGAAGAAGCAGGAGGAAAAGGAGGAGGAGGAGAAGGAGCAGGAGGAGAAGAAGCAGGAGGAAAAGGAGGAGGAGGAGAAGGAGCAGGAGGAGGAGGAGCAGGAGAAGAGGAGGAGGAGGAGAAGGAGCAGGAGGAGAAGGAGCAGGAGAAGGAGAAGGAGCAGGAGGAGAAGAAGCAGGAGGAGAAGGAGCAGGAGGAGAAGAAGGAGCAGGAGGAGAAGCAGGAGGAGAAGGAGGAGGAGGAGAAGGAGGAAGAGAAGGAGGAGGAGAAGGAGGAGGAGGAGAAGGAACAGGAGGAGCAGGAGGAGGAGGAGGAGGAGAATGAGAAGGAGGAGAAGGAGCAGGAGGAGGAGGAGGAGGAGGAGGAGAAGCAGGAGGAGAAGGAGGAGGAGGAGAAGGAGGAAGAGAAGGAGGAGGAGAAGGAACAGGAGGAGCAGGAGGAGGAGGAGGAGGAGAACGAGAAGGAGGAGAAGGAGCAGGAGGAGGAGGAGGAGGAGGAGAAGGAGGAGAAAAGAAGCTACTCTGTATGATTCTACAAATGTTGGATCCATGTCATTATACTTTTATCCAAGCCCATAAGGACGAAGAAGAAAAAGGAGAAGGAGGAGGAAGAAGAAGAAAGAAGGGGAAGGAGAAGAAGAAAAAAGAGAAGAAGAAGGAGGAGGAGGAAGAGGAGGAGGAGGAGGAGGAGCTACAAACTCAACCAATTGTCACCAGAAAATATTTAAATTCATTTATAACCTGGAAGCCCCCATTTTGAGATGTCCCCCCTTTATGGACCAAACTAATGTATTTCTTTCTTTCTTTTTTTTTTTTCTTTTACTCTTGTCTCCAGGCTGGAGTGCAGCGGCACAGTCTCGGCTCACTGCGACCTCCGCCTCCCGTGTTCAAGTGATTCTCCTGCTTCAGCCTCCCGAGTAGCTGGGATTACAGGCACCCACCATCATGCCCAGCTAATTCTGTATTTTTAGTAGAGATGGGGTTTTGCCATATTGGCCAGGCTGGGCTCGAACTCCTGACTTCAGGTGATCCACCAGCCTCAGCTTTTCAAAGTGCTGGGATGACAGGCGTGAGCCACTGTACCAGGTCTTTGTAGCATCTTTAGTTCAAGCGTCTCGGCCGGGTGCAATGGCTCACACCTGTCATCCCAGCACTCTGGGAGGCCGAGGCGGGCGGATCACGAGGTCAGGAGTTCGAGACCAACCTGGCCAACATGGTGAAACCCCGTCTCTACTAAAAATACAACAAACTAGCCGGGCGTGGTGGCAGGTGCCTGTAATCCCAGCTACCCAGGAGGCTGAGGCAGGAGAATCGCTGGAACCTGGGAGGCGGGAGGTTGCAGTGAGCTGAGACCCTGCCACTGCCCTGCTGCCTGGGTGACAGAGCAAGATTGCAACTCAAAAATTAAAAAAAAAAAAAAAAAAAAAACACTAAAACGGTTGTGTCTCTCAGACCGTTCCTCTGCAAGAGGAACCTCACTTGCTAAGGGGAAGTAAAAGCATCGAGACCGCACCTGCTTCTTCTTCTCCTGCCCCCGGCTCACGTCTAGCCCACATGAGTTAGGCATGAGGCTGCCTCCCCCAGTGGACTGCGGCACCCCGCTTCTCGGAGCCTGCTCCGGGGTCTTGCAACTGTTTCTCGGCGCTGGGCGTTCTGTTGGGGTGGGGCCTGACCTTGAGATTCACGTACAATTCCCCAGATGGTGTTAACAGGTGTAGAACTCTTGTTCCGTGAGACTGGCCCCCTCTGCCGAGTCACTAAATGTTTGGGATATTTGAGAACTTCTCTTGGACGACTACTACTACTACTAATTATTATTATTGTTGTTATTATTATTATTATTATTATTTTGGAAAGGTCTTGCTCTGTCGCCCAGGCTGGTGTGCAATGGCACGATCTCGGCTCACTGCAACCTCTGCCTCCCAGGTTCAAGCGATTCTCCTGCCTCAGCCTCCCGAGTAGCTGGGATGACAGGCACCTGCCACCACACTCAGCTAATTTTTGTATTTTTAGTAGAGACGGGGTTTCACCACGTTGGCCAGGCTGGTCTCAAACTTCTGATCTCAAGTGATCCTCCTGCCTCAGCCTCCCAAAGTGCTGGGATTACAGGCGTGAGCCACCACACCCACCTGCTACTTGTAAGCTTTCTAGGAAGCCAGCAGACGCCTCCCCAAATAAGTCTGTAGGAGATGAGTATATGCCACCGCAAAATACATTTCACCCCAAAATTTATTTATTTGACCTCCAGCCTGGGCGACAGAGTGAGACTCTGTCTCAACAAATAAAACTAATAAAATAAAATAACCGGATACGGTGGCTCACGCCTGTAATTCCAGCACTTTGGGAGGCCGAGGTGAGCCGATCACATGAGGTCACGAGTTTGAGACCATCTTAGCCAATATGGTGAAACCCTGTCACTACTAAAGATACAAAAATTAGCCAGGCACGGTGGCGGGCGCCTGTAGTCCCAGCTACTCGGGAGGCTGAGGCAGGAGAATTGCTTGAACCTGGGAGATGGAGGTTGCAGTGAGCTGAGATCAGGCCATTGCACTCCAGCCTAACAGCCTGAGCGAGGCTTCTTCTCAAAAAAATAAAATAAAATAAAAAGTAAAATAAGTAAACAAACAAACAAAACCGTATAAAACCAAGCTGCAGCCCAACCAGCTTGGATACGTGTTCTCAGGATCTCTTCAGACTATTTTCCCCAGGACTTGGTCACTCATATGTGGCTCAGAATAAACCTCTTTAAATATTTTGCAGTATTTGGCTGGTTTTTTTTTTTTTTGTTGTTCTTTTGAGACGGACTGTCACTCTTGTTGCCCAGGCTGGAGTGCAGTGGCGCGATCTTGGCTCACTGCAACCTCCGCCTCCCGGGTTCAAGCGATTCTCCTGCCTCGGCCTCCCGAGTAGCAGGGACTAGAGGCACGCGCCATTACACCCAGCTAATTTTTGTATTTTTAGCAGAGATGGGATTTCACCATGTTGGCCACGCTGGTCTCGAACTCCTGACCTCATGATCCCCCCAACTCAGCCTCCCAAAGTGCTGGGATGACAGGCGTGAGCCACCGTGCCCGGCCGTCTCTCTCTCTCTCTCCTTTTTTTTTTTTTTTTTTTTTGGACAGGTTCATGTGTCTCTTCTGCCCGGAGACCCCGTCACGCTGCCTCAGGGGGATGTCCACTGTCAGGAGGATGTGCACTGTCAGGAGGATGTGCGCTGACATGTTAAATTTGTCATAGGTCAGACAGTTCCTCATTCAGATTCTTCCGCCCTGAGTTCTCACTTCTATCCTGGTTCATCATTACGGAGCCAAACATTTCAGTTCTTTAGACTTCACTTAAAAAAAAAAAAATCCCCCACCACATTACCGACAGCCCAAAGGAAGCACGTACAGGGTTCTACGCAAGCATCTCCGCTTCTCGAATCGGCTGTCTCCACGGCTTTTCTTGCTGTAAACTGTGAAAGGTAAATAAATCTCAGGACCCCAACATCACCAAGGCAAGGGAAAGGTCATACTGGAAACTGGCTCAGGCAAACCTGCCTCCCGTTTTATCCGTAAATAAGGTACTACAAAGATTTTTAAAAATATATACCAGGGCCGGGCGCGGTGGCTGACGCCTATAATCCCAGCATTTTGGGAGGCTGAGGCTGGTGGATCACTTAAAGCCAGGAGTTCGAGACCAGCCTGGCCAACATGGTGAAAGCCTGTCTCTGCTAAAAATACAAAAATTAGCCAGGAGTGGTGATGGGCACCTGTAATCCCAGCTACTCTGGAGGCTGATGCAGGAGGCAGGAGAATCACCTGAACCCGGGAGGTGCAGGTTGCAGTGAGCCGAGATCTCGCCATTGCACTGCAGCCGGGGTGACAGAGCAAGACTGGATCCCCCCCGCCAAAAAAGTACGAAAGCAAATTGTGCCCTGAGCACCTGTCATCACGAATTCCTGAGGCTCTGCCATAGGCCCACGTCCTTAACCTCAGCAAAATAAACTCTCTAAATGGACTGAGACCTGTCTCTGATACGCCTTTCTTTTTTTTTTTTTTGGTTTAACAGGACGTTTTGCGCTCATGGAAAATTATGCAATATTTTTACGTTTGATATGTACTGCTTATCCTTTTTTTTTTTCTCTTCTTCTTTTTTGTGTTTACAGAATGGGTTTTCTTTCCCCTTTCTGGAAATTTTCGGTTGATCCTAAAATAGAGGCTGCCTCGCTTCCTTCTCGGATTCAAAGCAAGAATGATGGAGAGTGAGGGAAATCATGATATTTTATCCCAAAACAGGGCTCCGTGGTATAACGAGGATTTTTAATTAAAAACCCTTTGATGCCGGCCACAGTGGCTCACGCCTGTCATCCCAGCACTTTGGGAGACCCGGGCGGGCGGATCACCTGAGGTCAGGAGATCGAGACTATCCTGGCCAACATGGTGAAACCCCATCTCTACTAAAAATACAAAAATTAGCCGGGCGTGGTGGCAGGTGCCTGTCCTCCCAGCTACTCGGGAAACTGAGGCACGAGAATCGCTTGAACCCGGGAGGCGGAGGTTGCCGTGAGCCGAGATCGCGACGCCGCACACCAGCCTGGTGACAGAGCAAGACTCCATCTCAAAACAAACAAACAAACAAGAGCAAAACAAAACAACAAAAAAAACCCCTTTGATATCAACAACCTCTGGAAGACGTTTTCTCCTACCTCCATAACAATCGGACGGACCTTCCAAGGAGAACAATTGTTCTTGTTTTTTTTTTTTCCCCCTGTCATCTCATTATCTGTTATAGAAAAAAAGACCAAGATCTTTTTTCCTTTTTTTTTTTTTTTTTTTTTTGAGAGACAGGGTCTTGCTCTGTCGCCCAGGCTGAAGTGCAGTGACACGATCTCGGCTCATTGCAACCTCCACCACCCGGGTTCAAGCCATTCTCCTGCCTCAGCCTCCCAAGTAGCTGGGAAGACACGCACCCACCACTGCACCCAACTAATTTTGTATTTTTAGTAGAGACAGGGTCACACCATGTTGGAGAGGCTGGTCTCGAACTCCTGACCTCAGGTGACTCCACCCGCCTCAGCCTCCCAAAGTGCTGGGAAGAGAGACGTGAGCTGCTGTGCCCAGGCTATCAAGATCTTAACACACGTGAACAAACCATTTTATAAGTAAAAAGCGTGTCTCCAAGAATCGAATATATTAAGTTCTCCAAAGAGAACTATTTACAGGTTAATCTCTGTTCCGATTCAATTATTCTCCATAGTGTAGACCAAAAAAGTCGAACTCTGTAAAATGTGTGTGTGTGTGTGTGTATATATATATAAAATTTTATTTATTTATTTATTTTTGAGACAGAGTCTTGCTCTGTCACCCAGGCTGGAGTGCAGTGGTGCGATCTCGGCTCACTGCAAGCTCTGCCTCCCGGATTCACGCCATTCTCCTGCCTCAGCCTCCCGAGTAGCTGGAATTACAGGCACCTGCCACCACACCTGGCTAATTTTTATATTTTTAGTAGAGATGGGGTTTCACCATGTTGGTCAGGCTGGTCTCAAACTCCTGACCTCAGGTGATCCACCCGCCTCAACCTCCCAAAGTGCTGGGATGACAGGCGTGAGCCACTGCGTCAGGCTGACAAATATTTTATATTCAGATCTTAGTTAATCTCTTAAGGATGGGGAGGGTCTGGAAGAAAAAGATCCAGCTGTGTCCAGCTATGTTAATACAGATTATTATTATTATTTATACATAGATTCACTCTGACAAGATGGCATGATCTCAGCTCACGGCAACCTTTGTTTCCTGGATTCAAGCGATTCTCCTGCCTCTGCCTCCTGAGTAGCTGGGATTACAGGCGCGTGCCACCACGTCCAGCTAATTTTTTGTATTTTTTGTGTTTTTACTAGAGACGGGTTTTCGCCATGTTGGCCAGGCTGGTCTTGAACGCCTGACCTCAGGTAGCCCGCTAGCCTCGGCCTGCTGGGATTACGGGCGTGAGCCATCACCCCCAGCAGAGATTCTTTACAGATGCAAATTTTCTCTAACAAAGGACAGCTTTGGGGGGTCATTCCAAAATATGGTAAAGAAGGCTGGGCATGGTGGCTCACGCCTGCTTGTAATCCCAGCCCTTTGGGAGGTCGATGCAGGTGGATCACCTGAGGTCAGGAGTGCGAGACCAGCCTGGCCATCACGGTGAAATTCCATCTCTACTAAATAATAACAACAACAACAACAACAATAATAATAATAATAATAAAATTATCTGGGCACGATGGCTCATGCCTGTTATCCCAGCTGTTTGGAAGGCTGAGGCAGAAGAATCTCTTGAACCTGGAAGACGCAGGTTGCAGGGAGCCAAGATTGCACCACTGCACTCCAGCCTTGAAAACAGAATGAGACTGTCTCAAAAGAAAAAAAAATAAAAGAAATACGACTAAGAAACACGTTTTGGGGAAAAATACGTTGTTTTTTCTCTTTGTCTTGTAATGTTTGCCAGAGTGGGGTTGGAAAGTAAGTCACAATATATATATATTATATATATATATAGTGGTATATTTATATATATACTATATAGAGTAAAATAAATCCCATTTGATGAGAATTTATGGTCTGTAGGGCATGCCTCCCCAGACCCCTCAGATAGGAATTTGGGCAAAATAATAATAATAAAAAAAGTCAGAAGCTCGGTGTGGTGGCTCACCCCTGTAATCCCAGCACTTTGGGAGACCGAGGCATGTGGATCACTTGAGGTCAGGAGTTCAAGACCAGCCTGGCCAACGTGGTGAAACGTCGTCTCTACTAAAAATACAAAAATTAGCCAGGCAGTAGTGGTGTGCGCCTGTAATCTCAGCTACTCGGGAGGCTGAGGCAGGAGAATTGCTTGACCCTGGGAGGCAGAGGCTGTGGTCAGGTGACATTGCGCCACTGCACTCCAGTCTGGGCGACAGAGTGAGACTCCATCTCACAGAAAAAAAAAAAAAAGAAAGAAAGAAAGAAAAGAAACGACAGAGAAGAAGAAGCTGGGCACGGTGGCTCACGCCTATAATCCCAGCACTTGGGGAGGCCGAAGCAGGTGGATCACGAGGTCAGGAGTTCGAGACCAGTCCGGCCAACATGGCGAAAGCCCTATCTCTAATAAAAATACAAAGAAAATTAGTGGGGCATGGTGGCAGGTGCCTGTAGTCCCAGCTACTCAGGAGGCTGAGGCAGGAGAATCACTTGAACCCGGGAGGTGGAGGTTGCAGTGAGCCGAGATCGCACCACTGCACTCCAGCCTGGGGGACACAGCAAGATTCTGTCTCAACAAAAAGCGTGAAATCTGATTTAGCACACCTATAAGACACCCAACAAGCTGTCCAAATCCAGATTCTTACTACCCCAATCTCGGTGGTATCTAACATGCTTCATTTCTGTCTTTTTAAAATGTGTAATAATTTAATCTTTTTATGCACACGGAGTGGAGGATCTTACTATGTTGCCCAGGCTGGTCTGGAAATTCCTGGTCTCAAGCAATCCTCTTACCTCAGCCTTCCACAATTTGGGGATTACAGGCGTGCGCCGCCATGCCTAGCCTTAAATGTATATTTGTTTATTTATTTTGAGATGGAGTCTCGCTCTGCTGCCCAGGCTGGAGTGTAGTGGCGCAATCTCGGCTCACTGCAAGCTCCGCCTCCCGGGTTCGTTCAAACGATTCTCCTGCCTCAGCCTCCCGAGTAGCTGGGATGACAGGCACCTGCTACCACGCTCGGCTAATTTTGGGTATTTTCAGTAGAGACGAGGTTTCACCATGTTGGCCAGGCTGGTCTCGAACTCCCGACCTCAGGTGATCCACCTGCCTCGGCCTCCCAGAGTGCTGGGATCACATCGTACCGGCTTAGAAGGATTTCATCTTGAATGGGGGCTGGGAAAAAGGCGGCTGGGACAGGCTGGGCGGCATTCCCCGGAGGTCAGCCATTCCCGGACACAAGACGTGTGAATAGATGAGTACTGTTTACTAAATAGACCCAGGACTGAACCGACACAGGAAATTCCTGATGTCTTGATATCTTCAGAACAAAAGCCTTCCTGGTGTAAGAATACGTTTCGCTTTAAAAATGATAATAATATTGGGCCAGGCGCCGTGGCCCACGCCAGTCATCCCACCACTTTAGGAGGCTGAGGCAGGAGGACGGATAGAGTCTAGGAGTTCAAGACCAGCCTGGGAAATACAGTGAAACCCTCGTCCCTACAAAAATGCAAATATCTGCCAGGAATGGTGGCATTTGCTTTTGTCCCAGCTATTCGGGAGGCGGAGATGGGAGGATCGCTTGAGCCCAGGAATTCGAGACAGCAGTGAGTCATGATTGCACCACTGCCCTCCAGCCTGGGTGACAGAGCCAGACGGCCTCAAAAAAAAAAAAAAAAAAAAAAAAAAAAAAGAGATAATATTGATTATTGCAAAAGATAGACATGACAAAGATGAATCCTTTTATCAGAAACCCTTGTAGTGGAGTATATCTTCCTGTGATTTTTTCTTTAGTTTTTTTTTTTTTTTTTTTTTTTTGAGATGGAGTCTTGCTCTGTCGCCCAGGCTGGAGTGCAATGACACGATCTCGGCTCACTGCAACCTCTGCCTCCCGGGTTCAAGCGATTCTCCTACCTCAGCCTCCCGAGTAGCTGGGATGACAGGCACCTGCCACCACGCCTGGCTAATTTTGTATTTTTAGTAGAGATGGGGTTTCTCCACGTTGGCCAGGGTGGTCTCGAACTCCTGACCTCAGGTGATCCGCCCTCCTCGGCCTCCCAAAGTGCTGGGATTGCAGGTGTGAGCCACCGTGCCCGGTCTTTTTACTTATCTTATATATAAACAAACATTGTAGCTGGGATGTAGAAGGAAGTCCACCTTTCTTTCCTGACTTTAGCGAATCCCCTAGTCTGTCCAGTGTATAGCCATTTTCTCAGTCCCTTTCTTTCTTTCTTTTATTTTTATTTTTATTTTATTTTTATGAAGCAGAGTATTTCTTGCTCTGTCACCCAGCTGGAGTGCCGTGGCACAATCTCGGCTCACTGCACCTGTGCCTCCTGGGTTCAAGCGATTCTCCTGCCTCAGCCTCCCGAGTAGCTGGGATTACAGGCACACACTGCCACGCCCGGTTAATTTTTTGTATTTTTAATAAAGATGTGGTTTTGCCATGTTGGTCAGGCTGGTCTCGAACTCCTGAGCTCAGGTGATCCACCTGCCTCGGCCTCCCAAAGTGCTGGGATTACAGGCGTGAGCCACCGCGCCCGGCCCCCCTTTACTATCTTTACAAGCTTTGCTTTCACTTTGCAATGTGAACTTGCCTCAAATTGTTTCTGGTGCAAGATCGAAGAACCTTCTCTTGGAATCTGGATCAGGACCCTATTCTAGTAACCGATAACACCATCACACTCCCCTCCTATTTTCAGCTCTATGTTAATCTCTTTTCATCTCTTTTTTTTTTTTTCCAAGACAGAGTCTCTCTCTTGTCGCCCAGGCTGGAGTGCAGTGGTGCAATCTCAGCTCACTGCAACATCTGCCTCCCGGGTTCAAACGATTCTCCTGCCTCAGCCTCCCGAGTAGCTGGGATGACAGGTGCCCACCACCACCATGCCCGGCTAATTTTGTATTTTTAGTAGAGACGGGGTTTCTCCATGTTGGCCAGGCTGGTCTCGAACTCCCGACCTCAGGTGATCCACCCGCCTCAGCCTCCCAAAGTGCTGGGATAACAGGCGTGAGCCACTGTGCCTGGCCATGTTTATCTCTTGAGACGGCTTCCGGATGCCACAAATAGCTATCAATGAATGTAATAATTCCGTTCTCACTACACCCTGACTCCCTGAAGCTTAGCAATGTATAGCCAGTCATTAATCAATTGCTTTTTTTCCTGTAAACCAACAAGAATTCCCAGCACACAGCTTCACAGAAACCTCCTCCCTGTCCCCCAACACCACCTCCCTCTCCCTCTTTTTTTTTTTTTTTTTTTGGCTTTTAAAAACCTGCTTATAATAAAGGCAGAATACAACTCAGATCCCGAGTGTCCTTGGGTCTCTCGGTCTTCCGGGCCCCTGTCCCTTGTTTGGCTCCAGTCAACCTTTGAAATCTTAGGTTGTGGCTCCGTCTCTTTCTTTCAGATCGACAGACACAGGAGAAACATGGACCCTGGTGACTCGACATGTTCAAAGACCATAGAATGAGAGGACTCGGCTTACCCCACGGCATCTGCTTCCTTTCCTTTCACTTGGTTTTCTTCTCTCGGACACTCCCGCGTCTGGGTAGCTCCCTTCAGGGCTGTTCAGTCTCCTCATGCCCTCCCTGCCCCTCCCTCCTCCGCTTCCTCATTTCATAGGATTGGGAAACTTGCAATTACTCCGTGAGTTCATTGGCTCCTGACCTCGTCTCCAAACAGTGGCCCCGTCGAACAGCTCAGGTGTGAGTCCCACACACATCTGCGCGCACACACACATACTCCTGCACACACACGCATATCTGCACACACATCTGCACATACAGACGTGCACACACACATATCCCCACACACCTGCACACACATCTGCACACACTCCTGCATGTACATGCATGTTTGCATAGACGTGCACGCACACATCCCCAGACACCTGCACACAATGCATATCTGCACACACATCTGCACACACAGACGTGCACACACACATCCCCACACACCTGCACACAGTGCCCATGTGCGTACACACAGCAACACGCATACACATCTGCACACACATCTGCACACACAAACGTGCACGCACACACATCCCCACACACCCTCACACACATCTGCACACACTCCTGCATGTACATGCATGTTTGCATAGACGTGCACGCACACATCCCCAGACACCTGCACACAGTGCACATGTGCATACACACAGTTACACACACACCTGCACACACATGGATATCTGCACACACATCTGCACACACAGACGTGCACACACACATCCCCACACACCTGCACACAGTGCCCATGTGCGTACACACAGCAACACGCATACACATCTGCACACACATCTGCACACACAAACGTGCACGCACACACATCCCCACACACCCTCACACACATCTGCACACACTCCTGCATGTACATGCATGTTTGCATAGACGTGCACACACACACATCCCCACACACTTGCACACAGTGCACATGTGCGTACACACAGTTACACACACACCTGCACACACATGGATATCTGCACACACATCTGCACACACAGACGTGCACACACACATCCCCAGACACCTGCACACAGTGCACATGTGCATACACACAGCAACACACATACACATCTGCACACATATCTGCACACACTTCTGCATGTACATGCATGTTTGCATAGACGTGCACACACACATCCCCACACACTTGCACACAGTGCACATGTGCGTACACATAGGTACACACACACCTGCACACACATGCCTGTCTGCACACATATCTGCACACACAGACGTGCACACACACATCCCCACACAGCTGCACACAGTGCACAGCAGGGACACACAGCTACACACACATCTACACATCTGCACAAACACATGAGCACACACAGCTACACACACACATCTGTATATGCGCACACACCTGCACACACGTCTGCACAAACAAGCACAATGGCACACACACACCTGCACACACGCTTGTCTACACATGCACATCTGCACACATGCACATCTGCACACAGGCACATCTGCACAGAGACCTGCACACACACATCCCCACACACCTGCACACAGTGCACGTGGGTGTACACACTACATACACATCTCCACACACACCTGCACACATATCTGTACACATACACCTGCACACAGTGCACATGTGAATACACACAAATACACACACACATCTTCACACACATCTGCACACAGACCTGCACAAACACATCCCCACACACCTGCCCACAGTGCCCATGTGCGTACACACAACTACACGCACACACCTGCACACATGTCAGCACAAACAGGCACAATGGCACACACCTACACACACACTTGTCTACACGTGCACATCTGCACACAAGCACATCTGCGTGGAGACCTGCACACACACATCCCCACACACCTGCACACGGTGCACATGGACGTACACACAACACACACATTTGTACACAAGCACATCTGCACACACACACCTGCACATACATCTGTACACAAACGCCTGCACACAGTGCACATGGGCATACACACAACTACACACGTACATCTGCACGCACATCTGCAAACACACACCTGCATGCACATGTGTCCACGCACACACCTGCATACACATGCATGTTTGCATACACAGACCTGCACACACGCATCCCCACACACCTGCACACGGTGCACATGTGCGTACACACAACTGCACACACATCTGCACACACTTCTGCACAAACAAGCATATTGGCACACACACACCTGCACACACACCTGCACACACACAAACCCAGATGCCTTCTGTGCTGTCTACAAAGTCATAAGAAAAACCAAGCAAGCCGGGGCAGTGGTTCACTAAAAAAAAACAAAACAAACAAAAATTAGGCGGGCATGGTGGCAAGTGCCTGTAATCCCAGCTACTCAGGAGGCTGAGGCAGGAGAATCCCTTGAACCCAGGAGGTAGAGGTTGCAGTCAGCCGAGTTGGTGCCATTGCACTCCAGCCTGGCCAACAAGAGCAAAACTCCGTCTCAAAAAAAAAAAAGAACCAAGCAGACTAGAGATGTGTTACGATACAAACAGTTGGCGCCTAAACAAAGCATTGGGCTTCTTGCAAATGCAGTGGAAAATGACACCTGGAATAGCAACATCAGCCAAGGTGAAAGACGGTTGTACAGGCTGCACCTCTACTGTCTTAGCCTCCCTGTTCCTGTAGGAGCTGTGTCTTGGTCCATTCATGTTGCTGTAAAGGAATACCTGAGGTTGGGTAATTGATAAAGAAGAGATCATTGACCAGGTGCGTTGGCTCAGGCCTGTAATCCCAGCACTTTGGGAGGCCGAGGCAGGTGGATCATGAGGTCAAGAGATCGACACCATCCTAGCCAACGTGGTGAAACCCCATCTCTACTAAAACTACAAAAATTAGCCGGGCGTGGCGGGCACCTGTAATCCCAGCTACTCGGGAGGCTGAGGCAGAAGAATCACTTGAACCAGGGAGGCGGAGGTTGCAGTGAGCCGAGATCGCACCACTGCACTCCAGCCTGGCGACAGAGCGAGACTGTGTCTCAAAAAACAACAACAACAACAACAAAAACGAGAGGTCATTTATTCGGCTCATGGTGGTTCTCCAGGTGGTCCGGGAAGCATGATGTTTGGATCTGCTTGTCGTGAGGGCGTCAGGCTGCTCCCAGTCATGACGGAAGGTGAAGGGAAGACACTGTGTGTGGAGACCACACGGGCAGAAAGGAAGCAAGAGAGAGGGGTGGAGGTGCCAGGTGCTTTTCAACAACCAGTCCTCCTGGAAACTGAGAATGAGAACTCACTCATTACTATGGGGGCAGGACCAAGCCATTCATAAGGGATTCGCCCACATGGGTTTAAACACCTCCCACCAGGCCCCAAGTACCACAGTGGGGGGTCAAATTTCAACATGAAACTTGACAGGACCAAACAAACCGTATCCAAACCATACCACACTGCTTCTCTCTGGAATCGATGAAGAGAAGGTTATCTTCCCAAGACCTCAATCCGATGACTCACCAAGCCTGCTGGAACTGGCCCCATGGTGGATCTCCTTGTCAATGGCTCATATATTCCTGTTGACATTGATGTAGAGAAGTTTCTCTTCCCCAAAGCTCAACAAGATGGTTCACCCAGGCTGCTGGAACTGGGCACCACGGTGGATCTTCTTGTCAATGACTTGTACCTTGTTGCTGACATGGATGTAGAGAAGTTTCTCTTCCCAAAAACTTAAGATGTTTCACACAGGCTGCTGGAACTGGCACCATGGTGGATGTCAATGGCTATTATCTTCCTTTTGACAGTGATGTAGAGAAGTTTATCTTCCCCAAAACTTCACAAGATGGCTCACTAAGGCTGCTGGAACTGGTACCATGGTGGATCTTACTGTCAATGGCTCATATCTTCTGGTTGACATTGATGTAGAGAAGTCTATCTTCCCAAAATCTCAACGAGATGTTTCACCCAGGCTGCTGGAACTGGCACCATGGTGGATCTTCTTGTCAATGGTTCATACATTCTTGTTGGCATTGATGTAGACAAGTTTATCTTCCCAAAAACTTAAGATGTTTCACCCAGGCTGCAGGAACTAGCACCATGGTGGATCTTACTGTCAATGGCTCATATCTTCCTGTTGACATTGATGTAGAGAAGTTTATCTTCCCAAAAACTTCACAAGATGGCTCACTAAGGCTGCTGGAACTGGTACCACGGTGGATCTTACTGTCAATGGCTCATATCTTCCTGTTGACATTGATGTAGAGAAGTTTCTCTTCCCCAAAGCTCAACAAGATGGTTCACCAAGGCTGCTGGAACTGGGCACCATGGTGGATCTTCTTGTCAATGACTTGTACCTTGTTGCTGATACGGATGTAGAGAAGTTTATCTTCCCAAAAACTTCACAAGATGTTTCACCCAGGCTGCTGGAACTGGCCCCATGGTGGATCTTCTTCTCAATGGCTCATACATTCTTGTTAACATTGATGTAGACAAGTTATCCCAACACTTTGGGAGGCTGAGGTGGGTGGATCACCTGAGGTCAGGAGTTTGAGACCAGCCTGATCCACATAGAGAAACCCCGTCTCTACTAAAAATACAAAAATTAGCTGGGTGTGGTGGCGCATGCCTGTAGTCCCAGCTACTCAGGAGGCTGAGGCAGGAGAATCGCTTGAACCCGGGAGGTGGAGGTTGCGGTGAACTGAGATCGTGCCATTGCACTCCAGCCTGGGAAACAACAGTGAAACTCCATCTGAAAACATAAAACAAAAAAACAAAACAAAAAACCTGTTTCTGACTGGGCGCAGCGGCTCACGCCTCTCATCCCAGCACTTTGGGAGGCCGAGAGGGGTGGATCACTTGAGGTCAGGAGTTCGAGACCAGACTGGCCAACATGGTGAAACCCCGTCTCTATTAAAAATACAAAAACAAAAAAAGAAAAATTAGCTGGGCGTGGTGGCGGGCACTTGTAATGCCAGCTACTTGGGAGGCTGAGGCAGGAGAATCTCTTGAACCCGGGAGGCGGAGGTTGCAGTGAGCCGAGATCGCGCCACTGCACTCCAGTCTGGGTAGCAAGAGTGAAACTCCGTCGTAAAACAAAAAATGGGCCGGGCGCGGCGGCTCACGCCTGTAATCCCAGCACTTTGGGAGGCCGAGGTGGGCAGATCACGAGGTCAGGAGATCGAGACCAGCCTGGCGAACACGGTGAAACCCCGTCTCTACTAAAAATACAAAAAATTAGCCGGGCGTGGTGGCAGGTGCCTGTAGTCCCGGCTACTCGGGAGGCTGAGGCAGGAGAATCCCTTGAACCCGGGAGGCGGAGCTTGCAGTGAGCCGAGATCGCGCCATTGCACTCCAGCCTGGGCGACAGAGCGAGACTCTGTCTCAAAAACACAAAAACAGAAACCAAAACCAAAAAACCCTCATTCTTCTGGAACCCACAGAACTTCCACAACCAAATCCTATGGCCCAGAGGGGTTGGTTTCTAGCTCTGTAGGACCGAGGATTACCCAGAAGCTGTGAGTTGCAGGATTTCCAACGTCCCTTGTCTGGCCGCTTATCCTAAAGGTGAGTGGCTGAGAGGAAGCTTCTGAAAACAGATGACAACCAGGCTTTCCAAGAAAGTGAGACTGGGTTTCCCACTCTGCATGTTCTTCTGCCCACAGAAAGAATTCCCCAGGTTTTATTTTTCTCCCAGGTTTGGACCCAAACCTCCCAAACTGAGGTCCTTTTCAGGGGCTACTTACTGGCTACTTTTGTTTTTTTTTTCTTTTTTGTGTTTTGAGACAATCTCGCTCTGTCGCCCAGGCTGGAGTACGGTGGTGCCATCTCGGCTCACCGCAACCTCCGCCTCCCGGGTTCCAGCATTTCTCCTGCCTCAGTAGCTGAGTAGCTGGGACTACACGTGTCCACCACACCCGGCTAATTTTTGTATCTTTAGTAGAGACGGGGTTTCGCCATGTTGCCCAGGCTGGTCTCAAACACCTGACCTCAGGTGATCCACCTGCCTCGGCCTCCCAAAGTGCTGGGATGACAGACATGAGCCACCATGCCCGGCCAACTATCGTTAAACAAAAATAAAATTCTAAGCCCCCACAGCCATCAAAGTGCACCCCTCCTCTCTGCCAAGGGCATTTTGGAGTTAACATTGAGTATGAAGCTCTGATTTTTTTTTTTTTTTTATCTTCCCCAAAATTCCTATCTAAGAGGTCTGGGGAGTCATGTCCTACAAACCTTAAATTCTTATAGGATTTTTTTTTTCTGTCTTTTTTTGAGATGGAGTTTCGCTCTTGTTGCCCAGGCTGGAGTGCAGTGGCGCAATCTCAGCTCACTGCAACCTCCACCTCCCGGGTTCAAGCCATTCTCCTGCCTCAGCCTCCTGAGTGGCTGGGATTACAGGCACCTGCCACCACGCCTGGCTAATTTTGTATTTTTAGTAGAGAAGGGGTTTCTCCATGTTGGTCAGGCTGGGCTCGAACTCCTGACTTCAGGTGATCCGTTCGTCTCGGCCTCCCAAAGTGCTGGGACTATAGGCGTGAGCCACCGTGCCCGACTCCCATTTTTTTTTTTTTTTTGAGACACAGTCTCGCCTTTTCACCAGAGCCGGAGTGCAATGGCACGATCTCGGCTCACTGCAACCTCAGCCTCCTGAGTTCAAGAAATTCTCCCACCTCAGCCTCCTGAGTAGCTGGGATTATAGATGTGCGTCTTCATGCCCCGCTAATTTTTGTGTTTTTAGTAGAGACAGGGTTTCGCCATGTCGTTCAGGCTGGTCTTGAACTCTTGACCTCAGGGGATCTGCCTGCCTTGGCCTCCCAAAGTGCTAAGATTACAGGCGTGAGCTACCGTGCCCAGCGCAAACCAATGCTTTTTTTTTTTTTTTTTTTTGAGATGGAGTCTTGCTCTGTCGCCCAGGCTGGAGTGCAGTGGCCGGATCTCAGCTCACTGCAAGCTCCACCTCCCGGGTTCCCGCCATTATCCTGCCTCAGCCTCCCGAGTAGCTGGGACTACAGGCGCCGCCACCACGCCCGGCTAATTTTTTGTAATTTTTTTTTTTTTTTAGTAGAGACGGGGTTTCACCGTGTTAGCCAGGATGGTCTCCATCTCCTGACCTCGTGATCCGCCCGTCTCGGCCTCCCAAAGTGCTGAGATTACAGGCATGAGCCACCGTGCCCGGCCCAAACCAATGCATTTCTTCAATGTATTTGATTGATGTCTCATGCCTCCCTAAAATGTATAAAACTAGTTTGTGCCCCGACCACCTTGGGCACACGTTCTCAGGATCTCCTCAGGGTTGTGTCACGGGCCATGGTCACTCATATTTGGCTCAGAATAAACGTCTTCAAATATTTCACAGAGTTTGACTCTTTTCATCGACAACATGAAAAACTGGTGGAGACTATGATGGAAGAGAAGGTCGGACAACCCTCATGATACCCCTTCAGCAGTATTCTATTCTATTCTATTCTATTCTATTCTATTCTATTCTACTATTCTATTCTATTCTTTCTATTCTATTCTTCTATTCTATTCTATTCTATTCTATTCTATTCTACTATTCTATTCTATTCTATTCTATTCTATTCTACTATTCTATTCTTTCTATTCTATTCTATTCTATTCTACTATTCTATTCTTTCTATTCTATTCTTCTATTCTATTCTATTCTATTCTATTCTATTCTATTCTACTATTCTATTCTATTCTATTCTATTCTACTATTCTATTCTTTCTATTCTATTCTATTCTATTCTATTCTATTCTATTCTATTCTATTCTCTTCTATTCTATTTATTTTAGAGACGGAGTCTTGCTCTGTCACCCAGACTGGAGTGCAGTGGTGCAATCTTGGCTCACCGCAACCTCTGCCTCACGGGTTCACACCATTCTTTTTTTTTTTTTTTTTTTTTTTTTTTTTTTTTGAGACGGAGTCTTGCCCTGTCACCCAGGCTGGAGTGCAGTGGCATGGAAAGCTCCACCTCCCAGGTTCACACCATTCTCCTGCCTCAACCTCCTGAGTAGCTGGGACTACAGGTGCCCGCCACCACACCCGGCTAGTTATTTTTGTATTTTCAGTAGAGACGGGGTTTCACGGTGTTAGCCAGGATGGTCTCGATCTCCTGACCTCGTGATCCGCCGGCCTCGGCCTCCCAAAGTGTTGGGATTACAGGCGTGAGCCACCGCGCCCGCCCACCCCTTCAGCATTAAAATCAACAATGAATTTAACTTGAACAAAAACCACTGGCAATCTATTCTCTCTGAAGGCTGCTACCCAGAGCCCTGTTTTGTCTATCTTTTTTTTTTTTTTGAGATAGAGTCTCACTCTGTCGCCCAGACTGGATTGCAGTGGTGAGGTCTGAGCTCACTGCAACCTCCGCCTCTGGGGTTCAAGCAATTCTCCTGCCTCAGCCTCCTGAGTAGTTGGGATTACAGGTACCCACTCACCACACCTGGCTCATATGTGTATTTTTAGTAGAGATGGGGTTTCACCATGCTGGCCAGGCTGGTCTCAAATTCCCGACCTCAGGCGAACTGTCCGCCTTGGACTCCCAAAGCTCTGGGATTACAGGTGTGCGCCACTGTGCCTCACCTGTTTTGTCAATCTTATGATCTCTGTTTTTTTTTCTTTTTTTTTTCCTTATGATCTCTGGGGTTTTTTTTGTTTTTTTTTTGTTTTTTTTTTTTAAGTTGAGATAGTATCACTGCAACGCCCAGGCTGGGGTGCAATGGCGCGATCTCGGCTCACTGCAACCTCCACCTCCCAGGTTCGAGCAGTTCTCCTGCCTCAGCCTCCTGAGTAGCTGGGATTACAGGCTTGCACCATCACACTCAAATAATTTATTTTTTATTTTTTATTTTTTTGGTATTTTTAGTAGAGATGGGATTTCACCACGTTGACCAGGCTGGTCTCAAACTCTGGACTTCAGGTGATCCGCCCGCCTCTGCCTCCCGAAGTTCTGGGATGACAGGCGTGAGCCACCGTGCCCGTCGTGTTTTGTCAATCTTACGATCTTGGTTTTCCTGTGAATGCTGGTCAGCTGTGCCTGAATTCTAAAGGCAGGAGGCTATAATGAGGCATGTCTGGCCCCACTCTCTATGACGACCTGAACTAGACTATTTCAGGATAAGTGTGGAATATCCTTAGCTGAGGGAACGGATCCATTCAGATGTTTGAGCAGGCATTAGATTTTTATTTGTGGTTTACATTAGTGATAACAGGAGCCTGTGAAGGTGCTGTAAACCTCTGTTTTTTCTCTTCTTTTCTCTTGTTTTTTTTTTTGTTTTTTTGTTTTTGTTTTTTTGTTTTTGTTTTTTTTGAGACAGGCTCTCACTCTGTCACCCAGGCTGGAGTGCAGTGGCATGATCTCGGCTTATTGCAACCTCCGCCTCTGGGTTCAAGTGATTCTCCTGCCTCAGCCTCCTGAGCAGCTGAGATTACAGGCGCCCGCCACCAATACCGGCTCATTTTTGTATTTTGATTAGAAACGGGGTTTCACCATGTTGACCAGGCTGGTCTTGAACTCCTGACCTCAGGTGATGCACCTGCCTTGGCCTCCCAAAGTGTTGGGATGACAGGCGTGCGCCACCATGCCCGGGCCGTTTTTTAAAATACTTATTTGTACACACGAGCTCTCGCTACGTTGCCCAGGCTGGTCTCGAACTCCTGGGCCCGAGCGATCTGTCTGCCTCGGCCTCCCAAGGTGCTAAAATGACAGGCGTGGGCCACTGTGTCAGGCGTGACACTGTTCATTTTCAAGCTTAGGTTTAGCACAGTCCGGACGGCTGTGTAGAAACGGAACTGGCGGAAAAGGGTCCGGTCTAAGGCTAATGGATGAGTGAGGAAACCCAGCCAGGCTTGTCTTTCTGGATTCTTCTTGGTGTCTCTGAGCAGAACTCCTTTCTTCTGGGTGTGAGGCAGAAGAAAGGAATGGAATTTCGGTTCCTCTCTGGAATGGAAATCTTAGGATCTTCAGTCGAACAAGAGAGGTGAGCAAATTTCCTTACAGCCAGTTTTTACAGAGAAAAGTGGAAGGAAAAGGAGAGTCCTCTTTTTATTGATTTATTGATTTATTGAGACAGAGTCTCGCTCTGTGGCCCAGGCTGGAGTGCAGTGGCCGGATCTCAGCTCACTGCAAGCTCCGCCTCCCGGGTTCACGCCATTCTCCTGCCTCAGACTCCTGAGTAGCTGGGACTACAGGCGCCGCCACGTCGCCCGGCTAGTTTTTTGTATTTTTTTTTAGTAGAGACGGAGTTTCGACGTGTTAGCCAGGATGGTCTCGATCTCCTGACCTCGTGATCCACCCATCTCGGCCTCCCAAAGTGCTGGGATTACAGGCTTGAGCCACCGCGCCCGGCCTATTTATTTTTATTTTATTTTATTTTATTTTATTTTTATTTTATTTTATTTTATTTTATTTTTGAGGTGGAGTGTTGCTCCGTCACCCAGGCTGGAGTGCAGTGGCGTGATGTCAACTCACCGCAACCTCTGCCTCCCGGGTTCAAGCGATTCTCCTGCCTCAGCCTCCCAAGTAGCTGGGATTACAGGCCTGTGCCACCACGCCCGGCTAATTTTTGTATTTTTAGTAGAGACAGTGTTTCACCATGTTGGCCAGGCCAGTCTCGAACTCCCGACCTCAGGTGATCCACCCTCCTCGGCCTCCCAAAGTGCTGGGATTATAGGCATGAGCCACTGTGCCTGGCCCAACACAGATCTTAAGTCTGAATAGGAAATATTTACAACTGGCTGGGTGTGGTGGCAGGCGCCTGTAATCCCAGCTACTCAGGAGACTGAGGCAGGAGAATCGCTTGAACCTGGGAGGTGGAGGTTGCGGTGAGCCGAGATCACGCCACTGCACTCCAGCAGCCTGGGCGACGGAGTGAGACTCTGTCTCAAAAAAAAAAAAAGAAAAAGAAAAGAAAGGAGACACATTTACAATCTAGTCCCACTCAAGCCTGCTAACTGGAGGCTTCATCTGCTTGATAAAACCTGGGTCTCCGACCCTCTACCATCATAACCTACTGTGATTCCATCTCAGACCTGACTGACCAGCACTCCCCACTTCCCAAGCACCTACCTGCCAAATATATTAATTAATTATTAATTATTAATTATCATTTGATTATCAATTATCATTATCATCAAATCAATTATTAATTATCATCAATTAATAATTAATAATTATCATTAATTATCATTAATTAATTATTACTTATTAATTAATTAATTTTTGAGACGGAGTCTTGCTCTGTTGCCCAGGTTGGAGTATAGTATATACTCCATATATATACTCTATATATATAGTATATAGTAATGTAATCTCAGCTCACTGCAACCTCCACCTCCTGACTTCAAGCGATTCTCCTGCCCCAGCCTCCTGAATAGACGGGATTACAGACCCCCACCACCACACCCGGCTAATTTCTGTATTGTTAGTAGAGACGGGGTTTCTCCATGTTGGTCAGGCTGGTCTCGAACTCCCAACCTCAGGTGATCCACCCGCCTCGGTCTCCCAAAGTGCTGGGATGACAGTCATGAGCCACCACGCCTGGCCTTTATTTATTTATTTTTGAGACAGAGTCTCACTCTGTTGCCCAGGCTGAAGTGCAGTAGTGTAGTCTCAGCTCACCGCAACCTCGCCTCCCGGTTTCAAGCGATTCTCCTGCCTCAGCCTCCTGAATAGCTGGGATTACAGATGCCCACCACCATGCCTGGATAATTTTTGTATTTTTAGTAGAGACAGGGTTTTGCCACGTTGGGCAGGCTGGTCTCGAACTCCAAACCTCAGGTGATCCACCCTCCTCGGCCTCCCAACGTGCTGGGATGACAGGCATGAGCCACTGTGCCTGGCCTCAGCCTCCTGAGTAGCTGGGATTACAGGCATGCGCCACCACGCCCGGCTAATTTTTGTCTTCTTAGTAGAGATGGGGTTTTGCCATGTTGGTCAGGCTGGTCTCGAACTCCTGACCTCAGGCCTGCCCCAGCTTCCCAAAGGGCTGTGATTCTAGGTGTGAGCCACCGTGCCTGACTCTCAGTTAAGAATTTTTGCAAAGACAGTTACAATACTTTTTGGTTTACAAAGGCAAAATCTTTCCAAAAGTGTCTGTGTCTGTTGTGAAAATGGTTAAATCAGGACGGGCGCAGTGGCTCATGCCTGTAATCCCAGCACTTTGGGAGGCCAAGGCGGGTGGATCAGCAGGTCAGGAGATCGAGACCATCCTGGTTAACATGGTGAAACCCCGTCTCTACTAAAAATACAAAAAATTAGCTGGGCGTGATGGCGGGCGCCGGTAGTCCCAGCTACTCTGGAGGCTGAGGCAGAAGAATGGCATGAACCCGGGAGGCAGAGCTTGCAGTGAGCTGAGATCACACCACTGCACTCCAGCCTGGACGACAGATCAAGACTCTGTCTTGGAAAAAAAAAAACAAAAACAAAAATTATACAGGCGTGGTGGCGCATGCCTGTAATCCCAGCTACTTGGGAGGCTGAAGCAGGAGAATCACTTGAACTCGGGAGACAGAGGTTGCGGTGAGCTGAGATTGTGCCACTGCACTCCAGCCTGGGTGACAAGAGTGAAATTCTGTCTCAAATAATAAGGCCATTTGCAGTGGCTCATGCCTGTAATCCCAGTACTTTGGGAGACTGAGGCGGGTGGATCAACCGAGGTCAGGAGTTCGAGACCAGCCTGGCCAACATGGCAAAACCCTGTCTCTACTAAAAATGCAAAAATTAGTCGGGCGTGGTGGCACATGCCTATAATCCCAGCTACTAGGGGGCTGAGGCAGGAGAATCGCTTGAACCTGGGAGGCGGAGGTTGTAGTGAGCTGAGATCATGCCACTGCACTCCAGCCTGGACAATAGGCTGAGACTCCATCTCAAAAAAAAAAAAAAAAAAAAAAAAAAAAATCAATAATAATACATAAATAAGAAAAAAAAAAAAAGAAAAGAAACTAACACTGTTGCATTTTTCTGTGTTTTGCTTGATTGTTTCAGATGGGAAGGCAAACTGTGTTTCCATGATTCCACCTTGGCTGAACGTAGACTTCTCTGTCCCTACTTTCATCACCGTCCCACAGCCCACCATGGATGTGCAGCCGTAATCCCTGTCGTCCCAGCTACTCAGGACACTGAGGCAGGAGAATTGCTTGAACCCTGGAGGCGGAGGTTGCAACGAGCCGAGATCGCACCAGTGCACTCCAACCGCACAGAGCGAGATTCCCTCTAAAAAAAAAAAAATTGAGATGGTGATAGTTCTTATGTTTGTACCCTCCAAATCTCATGTTGAAACGGGATCCCCAACGTTGGGGGGTGGGTTCTGGTGCGAGGTGTTTGGGTCACGGGGTGAATCCTTAGTAAATAGCTTGGTTCAGCCCTAAGGTGAGCTCTACTCTGTGAGTTCGTGTGAGAGCTCGTTCTTTTGCCATCCTGGCTAACACAGTGAAACCCTGTCTCTACTAAAAATACAAAAAATTAGCTGGGGGTGGTGGCAGGCACCTGTAGTCCCAGCTACTCAGGAGCCTGAGGCAGGAGAATGGCCTGAACCTGGGAGGCAGAGGTTGCAGGGAACCGAGATAGCACCACTGCACTCCAGCCTGGGCGACGGAGCGAGACTCCGTCTCAAAAAAAAAAAAAAAAAAAAAGACCCTGGCATTTCTCTTGCTTCCTTTCTCACCATGTAATTCCTTCTATCCCTTTGCCTTGGGCCATGATGTGAAACCCTCCACCTCCAGTTCTCAGTTCTCTGTTTCCCTCCTATGTCACCTTCAGATGACATTGAGCATTTGTTTATTTATACTTCCCTGCCTTTCCAGAAACAATGGTCCCGTGAATTCTTAACCTCCAGTGCTAAGCCTGAGGGATGTGTTCAAAAGACCGAGCTCTGAGATTCATCCCAGCACCTGTAAGCGGCTTCCTGGAGGTGTCTGTCCTGGCCTGTGAACATGGGGACGGTGACATCTCTTGCTTGATGAAAACACGGCCCAGAGAATGTCACTGCTTGAACAAACGTAGCCTTGTCTGCACCATCTCCTTGTTCCTTGCTGGGAAGCCCCAGTTCTTTGCCTGCTGCCATGACGGGAAACCCTCCACCTCCAGTTCTCAGTTCTCTGTTTCCCTCCTATGTTACCTTCAGATGACGTTGAGCATTTGTTTATTTATACTTCCCTGCCCTTCCAGAAACAATGGTCCCATGAATCCTTAACCTCCAGTGCTAAGCCCAGAACATGGCCCTGAGGGATGTGTTCAAAAGACTGAGCTCTGAGATTCATCCCAGCACCTGTAAGTGGCTTCCTGGAGGTGTCTCTCCTGGCCTGTGAACACGGGGACGGTGACATCTTTTGCTTGACGAAAACATGACCCAGAGAATGTCACTGCTTGAACACATGTAGCCTTGTCTGCACCATCTCCTTGTTCCTTGCTGGGAAGCCCCAGTTCTCTCTTTAGAATGAGGGGTTTGGGCTGGGCAGGGACTTTCTGACCTGAAGTTTCCTCTTAGCTGAAAACAGCTGTGGTTCCTGGTGTCCTTAGCCTCTCTTTTCTCAGGGGCAGGGATGGGTGCCAGGAGAGGGAGTGGTATGAGGTAAAGCTCAGAGACAGAATTCAGATGGTGGGTTGGGCGTGGTGGCTCACAGCTATAATCCCACCACTTCGGGAGGCCAAAGAGGGGCATTTAATAAATCCACACATTGGCCACGTGGAGTGGCTCGCGCTTGTCATCCCAGCACTTTGAGAGGCCGAGGCAGGTAGATCACCTGAGGTCAGGAGTTTGAGAGCAGCCTGGCCATCGTGGTGAAACCCCATCTCTAATAAAAATACAAAAAATTAGCCGGCGTGGTGGCAGGCGGCTATAATCCCAGCTACTCAGGAAGCTGAGGCAGGAGAATTGATTGAACCAGTTTTTGTATTTTTAGTAGAGATGGGGTTTCACTATGTTGGTCAGGATGGTCTTGAACTTCTGACCTCGTGATCTGCCTGCCTCGGCCTCCCAAAGTGCTGGGATTACAGGCGTGAGCCCCCACACCTGGTATCTATGTATCTATGTATGTACGTATGTATGTATGTATGTATCTATCTATCTATTATCATCTGTCTACCTATCATCTACCATCTATTATATCTATATGATCACTTATTATATCAATTATTCTTTTATTCCATCTATTATCTGTCTATGTCTCTCTTTGTATCTACTCTCTATATATAGATATCTATATAGATAGATCACCTATCATAATCATTTATTATATCTATCATCTAAATTTTATTTTATCTATCTATATGTCCATCCATCGATCTATCATCTGTCTACCTGTCACCTACCATCTATCATGTCTATAATGATCACTTATTATATCAATTAATCTTCTATTCCATCTATTATCTGTCTATGTCTCTCAATCTTTGTATCTACTCTCTCTCTCTATATATAGATAGATATGTATATAGATAGATCACCTATCTATCATAATCATTTATGATATCTATCATCTAAGTTTTATTTTATCTATCTATCTATATGTCTATCTATTGATCTATCATCTGTCTACCTATTACCTACCATCTATCATGTCTATAATGATCACTTATTATATTGGTCCATCTTCTATTCCATCTATTATCTGTCTATCTGTCGATCTCTCTTTCTGTCTAATCTATCTATCTATCTATCTATCTATCTATCTATCTATCTATCTATCTATCTATCTCTATCATGTATGTATCTATGTATCTAGGTATCTATCTATGTATGTATCTATGTATCTATCTATCTCTATCATGTATGTATCTATGTATCTAGGTATCTATGTATGTATCTATGTATGTATCTATGTATCTATCTATCTCTATCATGTATGTATCTATGTATCTATGTATCTATCTATGTATGTATCTATGTATCTATATCTATCTATGTATCTATCTATCTATCATCTCTATCATGTATGTATCTATGTATCTATGTATCTATCTATGTATGTATCTATGTATCTATCTATGTATCTATCTATCTATCTCTATCATGTATGTATCTATGTATCTAGGTATCTATGTATGTATCTATGTATGTATCTATGTATCTATCTATCTCTATCATGTATGTATCTATGTATCTATCTATGTATGTATCTATGTATCTATATCTATCTATGTATCTATGTATCTATCTATCTATCTGTCTATCATCTCTATCATGTATGTATCTATGTATCTAGGTATCTATCTATGTATGTATCTATGTATCTATCTATGTATCTATCTATCTGTCTATCTCTATCATGTATGTATCTATGTATCTAGGTATCTATCTATGTATGTATCTATGTATGTATCTATGTATCTATCTATCTCTATCATGTATGTATCTATGTATCTAGGTATCTATCTATGTATGTATCTATCTATGTATCTATCTATCATCTCTATCATGTATGTATCTAGGTGTCTAACTATGTATGTATCTATGTATGTATCTATGTATCTATCTATCTATGTCTATCATGTATGTATCTATGTATCTATGTATGTATCTATGTATCTATGTATCTATCTATCTATCTCTATCGTGTATGTATCTATGTATCTATCTATCTATGTATCTATCTATCTATCATCTATCTATAATGGTGATTCACAGGCCAGGGAGAATTCTGCCCCCAGGGGACACTTGGCAATGTCTAGAGACAATCACAAGAGAATGACAATGTGTGGATCTCCTTGGTGTCAGTCCTGGGATGTTTGCTCCTGGCTCCCAGTGTGTGGATCCCAGGAAGGCTACTCAACAGCCTCCAGTGCCCAGGATGGCCCCACCACAGAGAATCCTGCGGCTCCAAATGTCAGCAGTGCCGAGGTTGCAAATGCCCCATCCTGCGTGTCGGGGACAATATCAGTTTGCGTTTTCTTTTTTTTTTCTTGAGATGGAGTCTTGCTCTGTCATCCAAGTTGGAGTGCAGTGGTGCTATCTCAGCTCGCTGCAACCTCCGCCTCCCGGGTTCAAGCGATCCTCCTGCCTCAGCCTTCTAAGTAGCTGGGATTAGAGGTGTGCACCAACACACCTGGCTAATTTTTTTTGTGTTTTTAGTAGAGACGGGGTTTCACCGTGTTGGCCAGGCTGGTCTCGAACTCCTGACTTCGTGATCTGCTCGCCTCGGCCTCCTAAAGTGCTGAGATGACAGGCGTGAGCCACCGTGCCCGGCCTCAGTTTGCTTTTTCTGCTGATACTGGCTCACTTTCCCTGTGGCCCCACATTCCTCTGTCCACAGACCATCCCTCCAGCCACAGAAGGAAGGAGGGTGTGACCCCAACCCCTTATCTAGCAACAGAAGGAGCTGTGGCCGGGCAGCTCCCTAGAAGCCGGAAACCTGCAAGCTTTCTGGGGAGGGTGGAGCCCATCGCCTTGCAACGTCTCTTTTCCCAGAAGTGGAAGCACAGACTCTCAGGCCTGTTTCCAAATCATCCGAGTTACAATTTCTCAACTTCCTCAGGACGGAACGGAGCCGCGATCCTTCCTGGGGGGAGAGGGAATGTGGTGGCCCCATCTCCCCCGTTCCGAGGTGGCAGCTGGTGTCTGGACCAGGGGAAGAAGACGCTGGTGGCAATGGATTTTTTTGTCTTTATTTATTTATTTATTTATTTATTTTTGAGACAAAGTCTCGCTCTGTCTCCCAGGCTGCAGTGCAAAAAAGTCACGATTTTTGTATGTATGTATGTATGTATGTATGTATGTATTTATTTCTTTATTTGAGATGGAGTTTCACTCTTGTTGCCCAGGCTGGAGTGCAGTGGTGCGATCTCAGCTCACTGCAACCTCCGCCTCCTGGGTTCAAGCGATTCTCCTGCCTCAGCCTCCTGAGTAGCTGGGATTACAGGTGCCCGCCACCACACCCAGCTAATTTTGTATTTTCAGTAGAGACAGGGTTTCTCCGTGTTGGTCAGGCTGGTCTCGAACTCCTGACCTCAGGTGATCCGCCTGCCTCGGCCTCCCAAAGTGCTGGGATTACAGGCATCAGCCACTGCGCCTGGCCTTTATTTATTTATATTTTTTGAGACAGAGTCTCCCTCTGTGTCCCAGGCTGGAGTATAAAACGTTACCATTTTTGTTATTTATTTATTATTTATATTTTTTGAGACAGAGTCTTACTCTGTCACCCAGGTTGGAGTGCAGTGGTGCAATCTCAGCTCACAGCAACCTCCCTCCAGGGTTCAAGTGATTCTCCTGCCTCAGCCTCCCGAGTAGCTGGGCTACAGGCACCTGCCACCACACCTGGCTAATTTTTGTATTTTCAGTAGAGATGGGGTTTCACCATGTTGGCCAGGCTGGTCTCGAACTCTTGACCTCAGGTGATCCACCTGCCTTGGCGTCCTAAAGTGCTGGGAATACACATGTGAGCCACCGCACCCAGACTATCCATTTTTATTTTTTGAGACAGAGTCTCACTCTGTTGCTCAGGCTGGAGTGCAGTGGTGCAATCTTGACTCCCGGCAACCTCCACCTCCCGGTTTCATGAGATTTTCCTGCCTCAGCCTCCCGAGTAGCTGGGATTACAGGTGCCACCCACCAAGCCCAACTAATTTTTTTTTTTCTATTTTTAGTAGAGACGGGGTTTCCCCATGTCGGCCAGGCTGGTCTCAGAGTCCTGACCTCAAATGATCCACCCACCTCAGACTCCCAAAGGGCTGGGATGACAGGTGTGAGCCACCGTGCCTGGCCCATTATTATGGTTATTTCTTGATGATATGCTAAACAATGGGTGGTTTATTCAGACTTCCCCTTTTTAGACCATAGAGGGTAGCTTTCTGACGTTGCCGTGGCATTTGTAAACTGCTGGGATTGTAGCACTGAGGATGACCAGAGGATGAGTGGGTTTTAGCGCGCTTCTTTATTGTATCCTGTTTTATCAGCGAGATTTTTAATGACCTGTATTTTGTGCTGACCTCCTGTCTCCTTCTGTGACTTAGAATGCCTTAACTGTGGGCCGGCTGTGGGGGCTCACGCCTGTCATCCCAGCACTTTGGGAGGCCCAGGGCCGGCGGATCACCTGAGGTCGGGAGTTCGAGACCAGCCTGACCAACATGGAGAAATCCCATCTCTACTAAAAATACAAAAATTAGCCAGACATGGTGGCGGGCGTCTGTAGACTCAGCTACTCAGGACGCTGAGGCAGGAGAATCGCTTGAACCCGGGAGGCGGAGGTTGCAGTGAGCCGAGATCGTGCCATTGCACTCCAGCCTGGGTGACAGAGCAACACTGCATCCCCAAAATAAATAATAACAATAATAATAATAAAAGGCCAGGGACGGTGGCTCACGCTTGTCATTCCAGCACTTTGGGAGGCCGAGGCAGGTGGATCAGGAGGTCAGGAGTTCAAGACCAGTCTGGCCAATATGGTGAAACCCCGTCTCTACTAAAAATACAACAATTAGCCAGGCGTGGTGGCGTGCACCTGTAGTCACAGCTACTCGGGAGGCTGAGGCAGGAGAATTGGTTGAACTTGGGAGGCAGAGGTTGCAGTGAGCCGAGATGGTGCCACTGCACTCCAGCCTGGGCGACAGACCGAGACTCCGTCTCAAAAAAAAAAAAAAAATAATAATAATAATAAAAGAATGCTTTAACCGTCTGAGAATGCAGCCTGCAGGTCTCAGCCTCATTTTACCTAGCCCTTCTTCAAGTTGAACTTGCTGTAGGTTGAAACGCCTCTGACAGTGCCACCTGCTGACCGGGGCCTCAGGGCGTCCTGACTCCTAACTGCCAAGGGAGACCAGGTTTTCTGGGCTAGGAGCTGCCAGCCACAGGTCCCTTTTCTGCCCTGCGGCTCCATCCCCACATCCCAAATCCCTGTTGCAACTTCTTCTAGCGTCCCAGCTTGCCCAGGAGGATTTGCAGAGCGCTTCTGGCCCCTAGTGTCCAAAACTTCCAAATCTAAGGCAAGTCCCAGAGGACGGCTGCTCGAGGCCTCACCTTAGCTGTCTCTGCAGGGACAAAACCTCTCCCATGGTTATCATTGCTTTTTTCCTTTTTTTTTTCCTCAAGACAGAGTCTCGCTCTGTCGCCCAGGCTGGAGTGCAGTGGCGCGATCTCGGCTCACTGCAACCTCCCCCTCCTGGGTTCAAGCCATTCTCCTGACTCAGCCTCCTGAGTAGCTGGGACTACAGGCGCCCGCCACCACGCCCGGCTAATTGTTGTGTTTTTAGTAGAGATGAGGTTTCAGCACGTTAGCCAGGCTGGTCTCCATCTCTTGACCTTGTGAACTGCTTGCCTCAGCCTCCCAAAGTGCTGGGATTATAGGCGTGAGTCACCACGCCCAGCCCATGCCGGTCACTTCTATTTAAAAAAAAGACGGCCAGGTGCGGTGGCTCACGCCTGTAATTCCAGCACTTTGGGAGGCTGAGGCGGGCGGATCACGAGGTCAGGAGTTCAAGACCAGACTAACCAACATAGTGAAACCCCCGTCTCTACTAAAAATACAAGAATTAGCCGGGCATGGTGGCGGGCGCCTGTAGTCCCAGCTACTCAGGAGGCTGAGGCAGGAGAATCGCTTGAACCCAGGAGGCAGAGGTTGCAGTGAACCAAGATCACGCCACTGCACTCCAGCCTGGGCGACAGAGTGAGACTCCTCCTCAAAAAATAGAGAAATAAAGAAATAAATAATAAAAATAAAAAATAAAAAAAGAAATAGGCTGGGCATGGTGGCTCATGCCTGTAATCCCAGCACTGCGGGAGGCCGAGGCAGGTGGATCACCTGAAGTCAGCAGTTCGAGCCTAGCCAAGTTAGGGAAACCCAGTCTCTGCTAAAAAAAAAAAAAAAAAAAAAAAAAAAAAATCAGCAGAGCATGATGGCGGGCACCTCTAATCCCAGCTACTTTGGGAGGCTGAGGCAGGAGAATCGCTTGAACCCGGGAGGCAGAGTTTGCAGTGAGCCGAGATCGTGCCACTGCACTCCAGCCTGGGAGACAGAGCGAGATTCTGTCTTCAGAAAAACTAAATAATAAATAAATGATAATAAATAAAAGAAGAAAAATAGGCCTAGCACGGTGGCTCACGCCTTTAATCCCAGCACTTTGGGAGGCTGAGGCAGAAGGATCGTTTGAGCCCAGGAGTTCAAGACCAGCTTGGGCAACACAGCAAGACTGTCTCAAAAAAAAAGAGAGAGAGAGGAAAAAAAAGCAGAAAAAAAAAAAAAAGCTGCTACTAATTTGATTCTGCCACCACTAGGAAAAAGATAAAAGCAACCTACATATATTGTCATACCTGGTTCTGATGTCCCTGGAGGTCAACCTGGAGGAGGTGTCTGGTGTCATATTTAAGGGGGCCAGGGACAGCTGTTCTGGGTTTTCAGTTTGGGTGGAATTCCCAGGACCAACAGGCTTTTTTTTTTTTTTTTTAAATTTGAGATGGAGTCTCGCTCTGTCTCCCAGGCTGGAGTGCAGTGGCACCATCTCAGCTCACTGCAACCTCCACCTCCCGGGTTCAAGCGATTCTCCTGCCTCAGCATCCCGAGTAGCTGGGATTACAGGCGTCTGCCACCACGCCCGGATAATTTTTGTATTTTTAGTAGAGATGAGGTTTCACTATGTTGGCCAGGCTGGTCTCGAACTCCCGACCTCAGGTGATCCGCCCACCTCGGCCTCCCAAAGTGCTGGGATTACAGGCATGAGCCGCTGCACCCACCTTTTATTTTTTCTTTGAGACGGAGTCTCGCTCTGTGTCCCAGGCTGGAGTGCAGTGGTGCCATCTCGACTCACCACAACCTCCGCCTCCCGGGTTCAAGCGATTCTCCTGCCTCAGTCTCCCGAGTAGCTGAGATTACAGGCCTGTTCCACCATGCCTGGCTACTTTTTGTATTTTTAGTAGAGACGGGGTTTCGCCATGTTGGCCAGGCTGGTCTCGAACTCCTGACCTCAAGTGATCCACCTGCCTCAGCCTCCCAAAGTGCTGGGATCACAGGCATGAGCCACTGCACCCACCTTTTTTTTTTTCCTTAGACATGGAGACTTGCTCTGTGTCTCAGGCTGGAGTGCAGTGGTGCCATGTCAGCTCACCGCAACCTCTGCCTCCCGGGTTCAAGTGATTCTCCTGCCTCAGCCTCCTGAGTAGCTGGAATTACAGACGTCCGCCACCGCGCCCGGCTAATTTTTGTATTTTCGGTAGAAATGGGCTTCACCATGTTGGCCAGGCTGGTCGCGAGCTCCTGACCTCAGGTGATCCACCTGCCTCGGCCTCCCAAAGTGCTGGGATGACAGGCGAGAGCCACCGCGCCCGGCCAACCCTCAGACTTTAACAAAGCTCCCAGCCTCTTCCTAGCTGGCTCTGGCTAAAAGCAGAGTCCAGGAACTCCAACGGCCTAGAGGCGCTCTGCAGGATTTGGGCCTTGTGGTCTGGGCTGGATATAGACCTTCCTGGTACAATGTGACATTTCCTGTCCCAGAGGCAGCTCCCGCAGAAAGAGCTGCAGGCATGCCCAGGAATCCTCTTTGCAAACTCCTTCCACAGCTCCCAGCGTCCGTGATGTGGGATTAATCCAACCTGCTGGGTCTATTTGAGGCTTACCAGACAGCCTGGCTCCTGAGTGCCTCAGGATTCCCACTGTGAGCTGCTTTTCCAGTCCTTTGTCTGACCCCTTTTATGGCCGACAGTCGCTGGGGGCTCAACCGGCCAGGCCTGAATCTGCAGATGGCACCCCTGGCCCCTCTTGTGTCCAAATGAAAGGCCTGTCCCAGAGCAAGGACTGGGCGGGCTCAGGGGCCCCGGGCCTGTAGTTTAATGAGCTCTGCACGGACATTTTAAGCCCCATGTATGCTGGAGGTTGCAAGTTCCTTTGTGTGTAAAACCAGATCTTGGCCAGGACCTTCAGCAGGAGGCTGGAAGTAACTCCTACCAGCTTAGCGTTCCAATAACGGAACGCTAGCCATGAGTGGGTTTCTCATGAGCTCTCCACCCAGGAAAACCTGAAAGCTCAAGGGCGGCCTTTCTGCAGCTGAGGACAGGCAGAGGCAGAAGACGGGGGGGTGGGACGCGCCTGGATGGTCTGGTGGCCGGGCACAGCGGCCCCAAAATATATACGTTCAGTTCCAAATGCCCGGTCTCTGGGAATGAGACTTTAGTTGGAATTCCTTCGCAGATGTCATTAGTTAAAAGAAAGGCACTGGGCCCAGCCGTGAAATTCAAGGCTCCTGGCGTCCTCGGGGTAACAGGGAAATCCGAGCCTGGAATTCCAGGGTTGGGGGAGGGATTTCTTTAACCCTTTCTTCTCTGGATTGCTAGGACTGAATCCAGCCCCCAGGACAGTGAACCCGCAGAAACAAAGCAGCAAAGTGACAGTTGAAGTAACCCTGGAATCCCTCCCCTCCACCTCCACAGAAAAAGTCCGGGGTTTTCCGGCACCCTTCCACTCAACGGGTGGGTACGGACGGGCTATTTTCTTTCCTTCTCCTTCTTCTCCTTCTTCTTCTCCTTCTCCTTCTCCTCCTCCCCCTCCTTACCCTCCTCCTCCTTCCCCTACTCCTCCTCCTCCTTCTCTTCCTCCTTCTCCCCCTTCTCCTCCTCCTCCTCCGTCCTCCTCCTCCCTCCTCCTCCTTCCCCCTCCTCCCCCTTCTGCCCCTCCTCCCCCTCCTCCCCCTCCTTCTTCTTCTCCCCCTTCTCCTTCTCCTCCTCCTTCCTCCTCCTCTCCCTCCTCCCCCTCCTCCTCTTTCCTCCTCCTCCCCCTCCTCATCCTTCTCCTTCTCCCCCTTCTCCTTCTCCTCCTCCTCCTTCGTCCTCCCTCCTCCTCATCCTTCTCCTTGTCCCCCTTCTCCTTCTCCTCCTCCTCCTTCTCCCCCTTCTCCTTCTCCTCCTCCTCCTTCCTCCTCCCTCCTCCTCCTCCTCCCTCCTCCTCCTCCCTCCTCCTCCTTCTCCCCCTCCTCCCCCTCCTCCCCCTCCTCCCCCTCCTTCTCCTTCTCCTTCTCCCCCTTCTCCTTCTCCTCCTCCTTCCTTCTCCTCCTCCTTCCTCCTCCTTCCTTCTCCTTCTCCTCCTCCTCCTCCTCCTCCTTCCTTCTTTCTTCTTCTTTCTGTCTTCTCCTTCTTCTTTCTTCTTCCCCCCCATTTTTTTTTTTGAGATGGAGTTTCACTCTTGTTGCCGAGGCTGGAGTGCAGTGGCGCAATCTCGGCTCACTGCAACCTCCACCTCCCGGGTTCAAGCGATTCTCCTGCTTCAGCCTCCCGAGTAGCTGGAATCACCGAGCCACTACGTCTGCCTAATTTTGTATTTTTAGTAGAGACAGGGTTTCTCCATGTTGGTCAGGCTGGTCTCGAACTCGTGACCTCGTGATCCGCCCGCCTGGTTTTCATTACCGTATTTATCCAAATCCCGGACCCTTAAACCGATTTCTTTCTGGGGGTTCGACTGCCACCTGCTGGCCGTGCCTGTGCTTGCAGGAGTGTGGTGCTGGGAGAAATCAGATTTTGGAGCCTTCGTCTGTGGGGTGGGGTAGATTTTTCGGGCGGGCAGAGCAAATCGAGGGTCTTAAAACAACTGGAATTTATCCTCTCTCAGTCCTGCAGACCAGGAGTCTCCAGATCCAGGTGTCTCAGGACTGTGCTCCCTCCGGAGGCTCTAGGGGAGGATCCTTCCTGCCTCTCCCAGCTCCTGGGGGCTCCAGGCGTCCCTGGGTTTGTGGCCACATCGCTCCAGTCTCTGCCTCTGTCTCCACGTGGCCTCCTCCTCTGTGTCTGTGTCTCCTCTTTTCTCTGATAAAAAACATCAGTCAGGCCGGGCGCGGAGGCTCACACCTGTCATCCCAGCACTGTGGGAGGCCGAGGCAGGTGGATCACCTGAGGTCAGGAGTTGGGGACCAGCCTGGCCAACATGGGGAAACCCCGTCTCTACTAAAAATGCAAAAAATTAGTCGGATGGGCTGGGTGCGGTGGCTCACGCCTGTCATCCCAGGACTTTGAGAGGCCGAGGCAGGTGGATCACCTGAGGTCGGGAGTTGGGGACCAGCCTGGCCAACATGGAGAAACCCCGTCTCTATTAAAAATACAAAATTAGCTGGGCGTGGTGGCGCGTGACTGTCATCCCAGCTACTTGGGAGGCTGAGGCAGGAGAATTGCTTAAACCCAGGAGGCGGAGCTTGCAGTGAGCCAAGATCGTGCCATTGCACTGCAGCCTGGGGGACAGAGCGAGACTCTGTCTCAAAAAATAAAATAAAACAAAATAAAAACATCAGCTATTGTATTTTGCACCTATTCTAATCCAGGTTGATTGGATCTTGATATCCAGGCGTCCCTGGGCTTGTGGCCGCATCACTCCAGTCTCTGCCTCTGTCTCCACATGGCCTCCTCCTCTGTGTCTGGGTCTCCTTTTCTTTGTGATAAGAACACCTGTCATTGCATTTTGGGCCTATCCTAATCCAGGCAGATTTGATCTTGAGATGGTTAACAAATGACTTCTGCAAAGACCTGTTTCAAAGTAAGGTCCCGCTCCAGGTTCTGGCCTGTAGGATGTGGACAGACCTTTCTGAGGGCCACTGTTTTTTATCCAGTTCCTTCCGGAGGCTCTAAGGGAGGGTCCTTCCTGCCTCTCCCAGGTCCTGGGGTCTCCAGGCGTCCCTGGGCTTGTGGCCACATCACGTCAGTGTCTGCCTCCGTCTCCATGTGGCCTCCTCCTCTGTGTCTGTGTCTCCTCTTCTGTCTCTCTCTCTTTTATTTTTTCAGATGGAGTCTCTCTCTATCGCCAGGCTGGAGTGCAATGGCGCGATCTCGGCTCACTGCAAGCTCCTGGGTTCAAGCGATTCTCCTGCCTCAGCCTCCCGAGTAGCTGGGACAACAGGCGCCTGCCACCACGCCCGGCTAATTTTTGTATTTTTAGTAGAGATGGGGTTTCACCGTGTTGGCCAGGCTGGTCTCGATCTCCTGACCTCGTGATCCGCCTGTCTCGGCCTCCCAAAGTGCTGGGATGACGAGCATGAGCCAGCGCGCCCGTCCCCTTCTGTCTCTTAGACCCACACTCATGGGATTTATGGCTCACCTTCATCCAGTTTACATTTTAATTACATTTCCAAATAAGGTCCCATTATTCACAGAGACTGGAAGTCGGGAACTCAACATACATTTTGGGGGACAGAATTCACCCCTTAACAAATGATCCTGGCTCATCTCCCGCCTTCTGCCTCTGGTTGTCATTGGCTGTAGAAGGTCTGCCCTGGAGCCTTCAGTTTTCCTGGATGAAGAGTTCATCAGTAGCCCATTTATAGGCTGGGCGCGGTGGGTCACGCCTATAATCCCAGCACTTTGGGAGGCCCAGGCAGGCGGATCACCTGAGGCCAGGAGATCGAGACCAGCCTGGCCAACATGGTGAAACCCCGTCTCTACTAAAAATATAAAAATTAGCCACACGTGGTGGCAGGTGCCTGTCATCCCAGCTACTCGGGAGGCTGAGGCAGGAGAATCGCTTGCACCTGGGAGGTGGAGCGTGCAGCGAGCGGAGATCACGCCCCTGCACACCAGCCTGGGTGACAGAACGAGACGCGGTCTAAAAAAAAAAAAAAAGAATTCCAGGCATGAGCCACCTTGCCCGGCCCATAGATGGCTTTAAAGTGTCTGTGCACAGCTCGTTAAACCGCAGGCCCGGTAAACCGCAGGCCCGGTCCCTCTCATCCCACCCAGCCCCCTGCTCAGGGACATGCCTTTAATGTGGAAGTTTTGGACACCAGGGGACAGAAGCATCCTCTGCAAACAGCCTTGGCTGGCTCAGCCCCCAACGGCTGTCGGCGATGACAGGGCCACCGGAGGGGCTGGGAAAGCCTGTGTGTATCCGGCAGCGCTGGGAGACCCGGTGTGGGCCGGGGCTGGAGCCAAGCTGTCTTGCCAGCCTCCTCAAAGGTAACCAGCCGCCTGTGTTAAGCCCACACCCGGGACGCAGTGAGCTGTGGAAGGAATTTGGGATGCGGATACCGGGGATGCCTGGGGCCCTTCCCTTCCCCTTCCCCTTTCCCCTTCCCCTTCCCCTTCCCCTTCCTTTCCTTTCCTTCCTTCTTTCCTTTCTCCCCCTCCCTCCCTCCCTCTTTCTTTCCTTCCTTTCTCTCTCCCTCCTTTCTTTCTTTCTTTCTCTCTCTCTCTCTCTCTTTCTTTCCTTTCTTTTCTTTCTTTCTTTCTTTCTTCTTTCTTTCTTTCTTTCTTTCTTTCTTTCTTTCTTTCTTTCTTTCTTTCTTTCTTTCTTTCTTTCTTTCTTTCTTTTCTTTTCTTTCTTTCTCTCTTTCTTTCTTCTTTCTTTCTTTTTTCTTTCTTTCCCTTTCTTCCTTCCTCTCTCTGACCCTCCCTCCTTTCTTCGTTCCTCTTTCTTTCCTTCCTTCCTCTCTCCCTCTTTCTTTCTTCCTTCTTTCTTCTCTCTCTCCCTCCATCCTTTCTTCCTTCCTTCCTTCATTCCTTCCATCCTCTCTCTCCCTCATTTCTTTCCTTCCTTCCTTCCTCCCTCCCTCCTTTCTTTCTCTTTCTTTCTTCCTTCCTTCCTTCCTTCCTTCCTTCCTTCCTTCCTTCCTTTCTCTCCCTCTTTTTTCTTCTTTCTTTTCTTTCTTTCTTTCTTTCTTTCTTTCTTTCTTTCTTTCTTTCTTTCTTTCTTTCTTTCTTTCTTTCTTTCTTTCTTTCTTTCTTTCTTTCTTTCTTTCTTTCTTTTTCTTTCTTTCTCCTTCCTTCCTTTCCTTTCCTTTCCTTTCCTTTCTTTTCCTTTCCTTTCTCTCTCTCTCTCTCTTCCTTCCTTCCTTCTGTCTTTTCTTTCTTTTTTTTTGGAGTCTCGCTCTGTTGCCCAGGCTATCCGGCAATGGTGTGATCTCGGCTCACTGCAACCTCTGCCTCCCTGGTTCACGCCGTTCTCCTGCCTCAGCCTCCCGAGTAGCTGGGATGACAGGTGCACACCATCACACCCATTTTTGTGTTTTTAGTAGAGACGGGGTTTCACTATTTGGCCAGGATGGTCTCGAACTCCTGACCTTTGGTGATCCACCCGCCTCGGCCTCTCAATGTGCTGGGATGACAGACGTGAGCTTCCGCGCCCGGCCACGTTGCTTGTTGCTTCTATTTCCTGCTGGCTGCAGAACCGGTTCTACCTGAAAAAAACCTGTCAGCATTCTTATCTCCCGGAGTTATCTTGTCTGTGGGTGCTTCGGAAACCCCCTTCTCACCTCCAGCACTTGGCTTGAAAATTCTTCAGAAGAAAAGAGACATCCGATGCCTTCCAGAAGGCCAGGACGCTCTCTGGTGTGCCAAGTTTTGAGAAAACATCCTGGGCTGGGAGACCCACAAACTGGGGTGTAACTGCCACGTGCTGGGACCTTCCTGGGCTGGGGGGACCTTCCTGGGCTGGGGGGGACCTTCCTGGGCTGGGGGGGACCTTCCTGGGCTGGGGGGGACCTTCCTGGGCTGGGGAGTCTCCCAGTATCTTTGTTACCAGGCAGGCCACGCTGTTTTCTCCTGAGGGGTTCAGCCCTAGGCCTCAGGGCACGTTCCCACACCACGTTGGTCAGGCTGGTCTCGAACTCCTGACCTCAAGTGATCCACCCGCCTCGGCCTCCCGAAGTGCTGGGATGGCAGACGTGAGTCACCGCGCCCAGCCCTTTTTACTTACTTATTTATATGTTTTTCGAGGCAGACGTTCGCTCTCGTTACCCAGGCTGGAGTGCAGGGGCGCCGTCTCAGCTCACCGCAACCTCCCCGTCCCGGGTTCAAGCAATTCTCCTGCCTCAGCCTTCCGAGTAGCTGGGATTACAGGCGCTGCCACCACACCCGGCTAATTTTATTTATTTATTATTATTATTATTATTTTAAATTTATTTTTCCAGCACAGAGTCTCGCTCTGTCGCCCAGGCTGCAGTGCAGTGACGCGATCTGGGCTCACTGCAACCTCCATCTCCCAGGTTCAAGCAATTCTTTGTCCTCAGGCTCCCGAGTAGCTGGGATTACAGGCGCCCGCCACCTTATTCCCCCGTATCTCAATCTTGACTCAGAAGAAAGCCCATCCAAGCTCTTTAGGCCCAAACCCAGTGCCAGGAAAAAATGCAGGAGAGAAAACATGACCAGGTTACTCACCCCAAATCTCCATCCCTCAGAGAGAGACCCCCACTCACCCCAAATCTCCATCCCTCAGAGACCCCCCACTCACCCCAAATCTCCATCCCTCAGAGAGAGATCCCCACTCACCCCAAATCTCCATCCCTCAGAGAGAGATCCCCACTCACCCCAAATCTCCATCCCTCAGAGAGAGATCCCCACTCACCCCAAATCTCCATCCCTCAGAGACCCTCATTTACCCCAAATCTCCATCCCTCAGAGACCCCACTCACCCCAAATCTCCATCCCTCACAGAGATCCCCACTCACCCCAAATCTCCATCCCTCACAGAGATCCCCACTCACCCCAAATCTCCATCCCTCACAGAGATCCCCACTCACCCCAAATCTCCATCCCTCACAGAGATCCCCACTCACCCCAAATCTCCATCCCTCACAGATATCCCCACTCACCCCAAATCTCCATCCATCACAGAGACCCCCACTCACCCCAAATCTCCATCCCTCAGAGAGATCCCCACTCACCCCAAATCTCCATCCCTCGCAGAGACCCCCACTCACCCCAAATCTCCATCCCTCGCAGAGACCCCCACTCACCCCAAATCTCCATCCCTCAGAGACCCTCATTTACCCCAAATCTCCATCCCTCAGAGACCCCACTCACCCCAAATCTCCATCCCTCACAGAGATCCCCACTCACCCCAAATCTCCATCCCTCACAGAGATCCCCACTCACCCCAAATCTCCATCCCTCACAGAGATCCCCACTCACCCCAAATCTCCATGCCTCACAGAGACCCCCACTCACCCCAAATCTCCATCCCTCAGAGACCCACACTCACCCCAAATCTCCATCCCTCAGAGACAGACCCCCACTCACCCCAAATCTCCATCCCTCACAGAGATCCCCACTCACCCCAAATCTCCATCCCTCAGAGAGAGACCCCCACTCACCCCAAATCTCCACCCCTCAGAGACCCCCACTCACTGCAACCTCCGCCTCCTGGGTTCAAGTAATTCTCCTGCCTCAGCCTCCTGAGTAGCTGGGATTACAGGCACCCGCCACCACACCTAGCTAATTTTGTCTGTCTATCTATCTATCTATCTATCTATCTATCTATCTATCTATCTATGTATCTATCTATCTATCTATCCATCCATCCATCCATCCAAGACAGAGTCTTGCTCTGTCACCCAGGCTGGAGTGCAGTGGAGCTATCTCACCTCACTGCAACCTCTGCCTCCCGGGTTCAAGTGATTCTCCTGCCTCAGCCTCTGCCTCAGCTTCCCCAGTAGCTGGGATTACAGGCACCTGCCACCACACCCGGCTAATTATTTGTGTTTTTAGTAGAGATGGAGTTTCTCCATGTTAGGGACGCTGGACTCCTGACCTCAAGTAATCCGCCTGCCTCGGCCTCCCAGAGTGCTGGGATTACAGGCGTGAGCCACCGCGCCCGGCCTCATTTTTGTATTTTTAATACAGACAGGTTTTTACCATGTTGTCCAGGCTGGTCTCCAACTCCTGACCTCAGGTGATCCGCCTGCCTCGGTCTCCCAAAGTGCTAGGATCACAGGTGTGAGTCACCGCGCCCAGCCAGAGTTTCACTCTTTTTTTTCTGGACAACACCCAGCACCAAAGAACGGCTCTGGAGTCTTCTCCCTCACATCCGTGCGTCAGTGCCGTGGGTGGGTGAGAATATTCCTAGAAGATACAGGTCATCATGGAAGGGCCAGAACCCGGTGAGGCAGGTCTGGCCATGACGTTGGAACCCACGGACGGATCCCTCAAAGCCCACACACAAATCAACTGCAGGTCAACTTCCCTGTCTCAACTCTGCCGAAACCCACCCCTGTCCCCGGGGGCCGCCCAGCACACGGGGAAGTTAGGCCAGGGGGGAAGTGGGAGTGGAGAGACACCGCAGCTAAATGGAGCCGAATTGTCTCATTTTGGCAAATTTTACAGAGCCCGTGATCCTGTGAAGGTAGGCCCTGCCCAGACCCCGAGACGAGCCGGACTCCTGGGTAATTCACTTGTCTCTTCCTTTTGTGTTTTTATTTTATTTTATTTTATTTTATTTTATCTTATTTTATTTTATTTATTTTTTGAGATGGAGTCTGGCTCTGTCGCCCAGGCTGGAGTGCAGTGGCCGGATCTCAGCTCACTGCAACCTCCGCCTCCCGGGTTCCCGCCATTCTCCTGCCTCAGTCTCCCGAGTAGCTGGGATTACAGGTGCCCGTCACCTCGCCCAGCTAATTTTTTTGTATTTTAGTAGAGACGGGGTTTCACTGGGTTAGCCAGGACGGTCTTGATCTCCTGACCTCGTGATCCGCCGTCCTCGGCCTCCCGAGTAGCTGGGACTACAGGTGCCCCGCTAATTTTTTTTTGTATTTTAGTAGAGACGGGGTTTCACCGTGTTAGTCAGGATGGTCTCGATCTCCTGATTTTGTGATCCACCCGCCTCGGCCTCCCAGAGTGCTGGGATCACAGGCGTGAGCCACCGCGCCCGGCCGATTTATTTTATTTTATTTTTGAGGATGAGTGGGTTTTTCATTGCTGTGTGGACCCAGAACATCTGAGACAGGTCTCAGTACATTTATTTATTTTATTTATTTATTTATTTTAATTTTGTTTGAGATAGAGCTTTGCTCTGTCGCCCAGGCTGCAGTGTAATGGTGCGATCTCGGCTCACGGCAACCTCCACCTCCCAGGTTCACGCGATTATCCCATCTCAGTCTCCCGAGTAGCTGGGATTACAGGCGCCCGCCACCACACCCGGTTAATTATTTGTGTTTTTAGTAGAGATGGGGTTTCGCCATGTTGGGGAGGCTGGTCTCCAACTCCCAACCTCAAGTGATCCTCCCGCCTCGGCCTCCCTAAGTGCTGGGATGACAGGCCTGAGCCACTGCCATGCATGGCCTTTATTTTATGTATTTACTTTGTTATTTTATTTTTTTGAGACAGAGTCTCACTCTGTCACCCAGGCTGGAGTGCAGTGGCGTGATCTCGGCTCACTGCAACCTCCGCCTCCCGGGTTCATGCCATTCTCCTGCCTCAGCCTCCCGACTAGCTGGGACCACAGGCACCTGCCACCACGCCCGGCTAATTTTTGTATTTTTAGTAGAGACTGGGTTTTTCCAGTCAGGCTGGTCTCGAACTCCCGACCTCAGGTGATCTGCCCACCTCGGCCTCGCTAAGTGCTGGGATGACAGGTGTGAGCCCCCGCGCCTGGCCTATTTTGTTGAATTTTTTGAGACGGAGTTTCACTCTTCTCACCCAGGCTGCAGTGCCATGGCGCCATCTCGGCTCACTGCAACCTCCACCTCCCGGGTTCAAATGATTCTCCCGTCTCAGCCTCCTGAGTAGCTGGGATGAGAGGCGCCTGCCACCATGCCTGGGTAATTTTTTTTTTATTATTGTTTTGTTTCGAGACAGAGTCTAACTCTGTTACCCAGGCTGGCATGCAGTGGCACGATCTCAGCTCACTGCAACCTCCGCCTCCCGGGTTCAAGCGATTCTCCTGCCTCAGCCTCCCGAGTAGCTGCGATTACAAGTGTGTGTCCTGCGTAGCTGGGATTACAAATGTGCGCCACCGCACCAGGCGAATTTCCATATTTTTAGTAGAGATGGGGTTTCACCATGCTGGCCGGGCTGCTCTCGAACTCCCGACCTCAAGTGATCCGCCCGCCTCGGCCTCCCAAAGTGCTGGGATGACAGGCGTGAGCCACCGCACCCGGCGTATAGTTTCCATCTTTATGTCCGTGGGTGCTCAGTCCTTAGCTCCCACTTTTAAGTGTGAGCATATGTGGTATTTCATTTTCTGTTTCTGTGCTAATTTGCTTAGGATAACGACCTCCAGTTGGATCTGTGTTGCTGCAAAGGCCGTGATCTCACCCTTTTTCTTGGCTTTGTAGTCCTCCACGGTCTTGCCGATGAAAAGAGTCAAATATGGCTGGGCTCGGTGCCTCACGCGTGTCATCCCAGCACTTAGGGAGGGCGAGGTGAGTGGATCACGGAGGTCAGCGTGGCCAACATGGTGAAATCCCATCTCTACTAAACACAAAAATTAGCCTGGGCATGGTGGCAGGTGCCTGTCATCCCTGTGACTGTAGAGGCTGAGACAGGAGAATTGCTTGAACCCGGGCGGTGGAGGTTGCAGTGAATCGAGACTGTGCCACTGCACCGGTCCAGCCTGGGTGACAGAGCTAGATTCGATCTCCAAAAAGCAAAACAAAACAACACAAAAAAAGAAAGGAAATAAATAAAACAGTCAAACTCGTCAGGCCTCTGAGCCGAATCTCAGCCATTATCGCCCCTGTGATCTGCGCAGACAGATCCAGGTGGCCTGCGGGAGCCAAGAAGTCTGGAACAGTCAAAGAAAAAAAAAAAAAAAACAAACAACATAGGAGTAAAGCAGCCAGTTCCTGACTTAACTGATTAACTCAAATGACAACATTTTACTATATGGTCCCTGGTCCCTGCCCTACGTTAGCTAATCATCAGTCGACTTTGTGCCATTGGTCTCTTCTGGACAAACAGTCTTAGGATTTCTCCGCCACGCACCTTGCAACCGCCTCCTCTGCTAACAATCGATAACCACCTTTGGCTGTGATTTCCCATCACTCCACCCGACTCCTACGAAGGGAGGAGACCAGCCCTCAGCTTGTCTTATGCCCGATGTCTGCCTCCAGAGAAAGAAGAAGTAAAAACGAAAACGCAGACATGAAATTCATAAGCAGACAGCCGGGTGCCACACCCTGGGGCCTGGTAGTTAAGGATGGACCCCTGACCTCATCGGTCCTGTTCTCTCTAGATCCCAGACACTGTATAGAAAAGCACTGTGAACATCCCTATCCTGTCCTGTTCCGTTGTGATGACCGGTGCCTGCAGCCCCCAGTCACGTAACCCCTGCTTGCTCAATCCATCACGTCCCTCTCACGCAGACCCCCTTAGAACCCTTAAGAGGGACACGAATTGCCCACTCGGGGAGTTCGGTTGTTGGAGACGTGAGTGTTGCCGATCGATGGTCCCGGCCGAATAAAACGCCTTCCTTCTTTAACTCCCTGTCTGAGGCGTTTTGACTGCAGCTGGTCCTGCTACCTTTGCCCAAGCTCCCGGCCGGCCGAATAAAACGTCTTCCTTCTTTAACCCGGTGTCTCAGGGATTTTGCCTGCGCCTGGTCCTGCTGCACTATTAAAAGCAATCCCTTCTTGCCCATCTCCCTTTGCTGACTCTCTTTTCAGACTCAGGCCACTCGCCCCGAGTGAATGAACAGCCCTATTGCTCACACGCAGCCTGTTTGGTGGCCTCTTCCCACGGACGCACGTGACCAAACACTGTAAAATATTTGCGGAGATTTACTCGGAGCCAAATGTGAGTGGCCGTGGCCCGTGACGCAGCCCTCAGGAGGTCCTCAGAACGAGAAACCCCGTCTCTACTAAACTGCAAGAATGAGCCGGGCGTGGTGACGGGTGCTTGGAGTCCCAGCTACTCCGGAGGCTGAGGCAGGAGAATCACTTGAACCCGGGAGGCGGAGGTTGTGATGAGCTGAGATCGTGCCGTCGCACTCCAGCCTGAGAAACAAGAGTGAAACTCCGTCTCAAAAACAAAACAAAACAAAACAAAACAAAACAAAAACAGGCCGGGTGCGGTGGCTCACGCCTGTCATCCCAGCGCTTTGGGAGGCCGAGTGTGGGCAGATCACGAGGTCAGGAGTTTGAGACCAGCCTGGCCAATGTGGTGAAACCCTGCCTCTCCTAAAAACTACAAAAAGTAGCCGGGCGCGGTGGCCCACACCTGTAGTCCCATCTCCTCAGGAGGCTGAGGCAGGAGAATCGCTTGAACCCAGGAGGTAGAGGTTGCAGTGAGCCAGGATCGTGCCACTGCCCTCGAGCCTGAGGGACAGAGCAAGAGTCCACCTCGAAAAAACATATAAAAATAAATACAGTCACAGATTCAGGTCTCCCTAACTAGGCTGCAGTAGGGACTGAATAAACCCATACGTCTCAAGATGCCAGCTCAGTGCTGAGCCACCGTGTTCTGAGGCCCTTGATCTCCACAAGCCTTGATTTTTATCACAAAGCAGCAGGAACTGCAAGAGACGGTTTGCGATTCCGATCAGAGAGACTTTCGCAGACCTGCCCCAAAAGGAAACCTTCTCTTTCATTCTATCTCATTAGGAAAGGTATGTATTCACTTTAATGGATAAATAAAAACTGTGTGAAGTCCTAACATTTGAGACGGGTCTCATCGAACTTAGCTTCTTTTGCCAAAGCTGAGGATGCATTCGCGTGACATCTCAAAAAAGAAAAAAAAAAAAAAACAAACAAGTTCCCAAAGTACTGGGATTACATGTGGGAGGCACCACCCTCAGTTGGTTTTTTAAATTTTTATTTAATTTTCTTTTCTATTTTTCTGAGACGGAGTCTCACCCTGTCGCCCAGGCTGGAGTGCAGTGGTGTGATCTCGGCTCACGGCAGCCTCTGCCTCCCGGATTCCAGCAATTCTGCCTCAGCCTCCCGAGTAGCTGGGACTACAGGCATGTCCCACCACGCCCGGCTAATTGATTGTATTTTAGTAGAAACGGGGATTGACCATGTTAGCCAGGATGGTCTTGAACTGCTGACCTCAGGCAGTCCACCTGCCTTGGCCTCCCAAAGTGCTAGGAGTACAGGCAGGATCCACGGTGCCTGGCCATTATTTTTATTTATTTTTTCCGAGACAGAGTCTGGTTCCCTCGCCCAGACTGCAGTGCAGTGACGCGGTCTCTGCTCACTGCAATCTCCGCCTCCCAGTTCAGGCGATTCTCCTGCCTCAGCCTCCCAAGTAGCTGGGATGACAGGTGCCCGCCACTGCACCTGGCTAATTTTTTTTTGTATTTTAAGTAGAGACAGGGCTTCTCCATGTTGGCCAGGCTGGTCTTGAACTCTGACCTTAGGGGATCCACCCGCCTTGGCCTCCCAAAGTGCTGGGATGACAGGCGTGAGCCACCGCGCCCGGCCTTCATTTTATGCATTTTGAGGAGACACATGAGATCTCAAGCAATATATGGAAGAAGTAACACTGGTTCTGTGCAGAAAGTCAGGGAAAACTTGAAGCAAGGAGGGGGTTCCCAGGTCACAGGTAGGTGAGAGACCCATGGCTATAGTCCTCTGAGTTTCTGATAAGCCTTTCCAAAGCAGGCAATCAGAATATGCATCTATCTCCGTGAGCAGAAGGATGACTTTTTATAGAAACGGAGGCCAATGTGCCCTGAGCACCTCCTAGCTTGGGAAATTTTCTTTTCAGCTTAGTGATTTTGGCCAGGCTGATCGCGAACTCCTGACCTCAGGTGATCCACCCGCCTCGGCCTCCCAAAGCGCTGGGATCACAGGCGTGAGCCACCGTGCCTGACCTTACACCTTGGTTTTATACTTTTTTTTTCTTTTTTGAGATGTTGTCTCACTCTGTCGCCCAGGCATGAGTGCAGTGGCGTGATCTCGGCTCACGGTAACCTCCACCTCCTGGTACAAGCGATTCTCCTGCCTCCTCCTCCCAGGTGGCTGGGATTACAGGTGCCCACCACCATGCCCAGCTAAGTTTTGTATTTTTCGGAGACACCAGGTTCACACTGTTGGCCAGGCTGGTCTCAAACTCCTGACCTCAGATGATCCACCCGACTCAACTTTCCAAAGCGCTGGGATGACAGGCGTGAGCCACCACGCCGGCTTGTTTTATCCATTTGAAGGAGACATGAGATCTCAAACAGAGAGAATAAAGGCTGGGCACGGTGGCTCATGCCTGTCATCCCAGCACTTCGGGAGACTGAGGCGGGCGGATGACAAGGTCAGGAGTTCGAGACCAGCCTGACCAACATCTACTAAACATCTACGCTAGTCTCTACTAAAAGCGCCGTCTCTACTAAAAATACTAAAGTTAGCTGGGCGTGGTGGCAGGTGCCTGTAATCCCGGTTACTCTGGAGGCTGAGGCAGGAGAATCCTTTTTTTTTTTTGGAGACGGAGTCTCGCTCTGTCACCCGGGCTGGAGTACAGTGGCCGGATCTCAGCTCACTGCAAGCTCCGCCTCCCGGGTTTACGCCATTCTCCTGCCTCAGCCTCCCGAGTAGCTGGGACCACAGGTGCCCGCCACCTCGCCTGGCTAGTTTTTGTATTTTTTTAGTAGAGACGGGGTTTCACCGTGTTAGCCAGGATGGTCTCGATCTCCTGACCTCGTGATCCGCCCGTCTCGGCCTCCCAAAGTGCTGGGATTACAGGCTTGAGCCACCGCGCCCAGCCAGGAGAATCCTTTAAACCTGAGAGGTGGAGGTTGCAGTGAGCCGAGATCTCACCACTGCACTCCAGCCTGGGCAACGCAATGAGACTCTGTCTCAAAAAAAACAGAAAGACAACCAAACAAAAAAAAAAAACCATTGAATGAAAAAAGAAAGTCAGTCTGAGACAGCTACAGACCATAAGTGCAACTATTAGACATTCTAGAAAAGGCAAAACTGGCCAGATGTGTTGGCTCACGCCTGTCATCGCAGCACTTTGGCCGGCTGAGGTGGGCGCATCACCTGAAGTCGGGAGTTCGAGACCAGTCTGGCCAACATGGTGAAACCCCGTCTCTACTGAAAACACAAAATTAGCCAGGTGTGGTGGTGGGTGCCTGTAATCCCAGCTACTCCAGAGGCTGAAGCAGGAGAATTGTTTAAACCTGGGAGGTGGGGGTTGCCGTGAGCCGAGATGGCGCCACTGCACTCCAGCCTGGGAGACAGAGTGAGACTCCATCTGAAAAAAAATAAATAAATAAAAAGCAAAGAATGGAGACAGTACGATGATCAAGGGTTGCCAGAGGTGACATCCGTCTGATCGTATGATAGTTGATCCAGCGTCACTCTGTGTTTGTGCAAATGCACAGAAGTTACACCAGCAACAAAGAACTCTAACATGGGCCGGGCATGGTGGTTCACGCCTGTAATCCTGGCACTTTGGGAGGCTGAGGCGGGCGGTTGAGGTCGGGAGTTCGAGACCAGCCTGACCAACATGGCGAAACCCCGTCTCTACTAAAATTACAAAACTTAACTGGACGTGGTGGCAGGTGCCTGTCGTCCCAGTTACTCGGGAGGCTGAGGCAAGAGAATCGCTTGAACCCGGGAGGTGGAGGTTGCAGCGAGCCGAGATCACGCCACTGCACTCCAGCCTGGACGAGAGAGTGAGACTCTGTCTCAAAAAAAAAGAACTCTAATGTGAACCGTTATTGACTATTCCGTTCATAATATATCAGTATTAGTTCCTTGTTTGTAACAAGCATACTGTAGAAGAAGCTGTGAGTTGGGGAGATGATATGTAAGAACTTTCTGTACTTTCTGCAAATTTTGCTGTAAACCTAAAAACACTCTAAAAATAGCCTGTAAAAATTTTTTTAAGAAAACCACTTCGGTGGTTTCCTTTCATACCCATTGTAGTTGCTTTCATGGATCTCATGGATTTCTGGTAATGATGTTTACATATTACCTATAGGAGATTTTCTTTGGAGTAACTCCATACTTTTCCAAAAAAAAAAAAAGGGGCAGCTGATGGTAAATCAAGGGTAGGAAAATGGTTGAATAGAGAGGTGAAGGACCATTTACCTAATTATATTATTATTATTATTTTATAATAATAAAGGAATATGGCCGGGCACAGTGGCTCACACCTGTAATCCCAACACTTCGGGAGGCCGAGTTGGGCAGATCACCTGAGGTCAGGAGATCGAGACCAGCCTGGCCAACATGGTGAAACCCCATCTCTACCAAAAATAAGAAAATTAGCCTGGCCTGGTGGTGCACGCCTGTAATCCAAGCTACTTGGGAGGCTGAGGCAGGAGAATCACTTGAACCTAGGAGGTGGAAGTTACAGTGAGCCGAGATCATGCCATTGCACTCCAGCCTGGGCGACGGAGTGAGACTCCATCTTAAAAATACTACTACTACTACTACTACTACTACTACTACTACTACAACTACTACTAATATCCATCTGTTAGTCAACCCACCCACCCACTCAGTCACCCATCTATCCATCCACCATCCATCCATCCACCCATCCATTCATCCATCCATCCATCCATCCATCCATCCATCCACTCATCCATCCATCCATCCATCCATCCATCCACTCATCCATCCATCCATGCATCCATCCATCCATCCATCCACTCATCCATCCATCCATCCATCCACTCATCTATCCATCCATCCATCAATCCATCCATCCATCCATCCATCCATCCACTCATCTATCCATCCATCCATCAATCCATCCATCCATCCATCCATCCATCCATCCATCCATCCACCCACTCATCCATCCATCCATCCATCCATCCATCCACTCATCCATCCATCCATGCATCCATCCATCCATCCATCCACTCATCCATCCATCCATCCATCCATCCACTCATCTATCCATCCATCCATCAATCCATCCATCCATCCATCCATCCATCCACTCATCCATCCATCCATCCATCCACTCATCTATCCATCCATCCATCAATCCATCCATCCATCCATCCATCCATCCATCCATCCACCCACTCATCCATCCATCCATCCATCCATCCATCCATCCACTCATCCATCCATCCATGCATCCATCCATCCATCCATCCACTCATCCATCCATCCATCCATCCATCCACTCATCTATCCATCCATCCATCCATGCATCCATCCATCCATCCATCCACTCATCCATCCATCCATCCATCCACTCATCTATCCATCCATCCATCAATCCATCCATCCATCCATCCATCCATCCACTCATCCATCCATCCATGCATCCATCCATCCATCCACCCACTCATCCATCCATCCATCCATCCATCCATCCATCCACTCATCTATCCATCCATCCATCCATCCATCCATCATTATTATGACGCTTGTTAAGAGTTTTATGATTTTGACTGGGAATGGATCTGAATTTCTGGGAAAAAAATATAGATGTCAGAGGCCTCTTCAGTGACCAGAGGATATCTCACCTACGGATGGCATGAGGTGGGGGAGTGGTGGCGAGACACTGTTCTATGGGTCCAAGCGTTAAGCACTGTCTGTAGACCAAATAAAGTAGGACACATGTTCTCAGCTGGGAGGTGAGCAAGACTTGTGTAGTCACCCATCCCATCTACACATTCACGCACTCATCCACCCATCCACCCATTTGTCAATCCATGCATCCACCCACCCATCCACTCACTCATCCTCTCATGTATCCACCCATCCATCCGTCCATCCATCCATCCATCTAGCCATCCATCCATCCATCCATCCATCCATCCATCCATCCATGCATCCATCCACCCATCCACCCAGTCCTCAATCCATCCATCCACCCACCCATCCACTCACTCATCCTGTCATGTATCCATCCATCCATCCATCCACCCACTCATTTATCCATCCATCCATTCACCAATCCATCCACCCATTCCTCAATCCATCCATCCATTCATCCATCCATCCATCCATCCATCCATCCATCCATCCATCCATGCATCTATCCACCCATCCACCCAGTCCTCAATCCATCCATCCACCCACCCATCCACTCACTCATCCTGTCATGTATCCATCCATCCATCCATCCACCCACTCATTTATCCATCCATCCATTCACCAATCCATCCACCCATTCCTCAATCCATCCATCCATCCATCCATCCATCCATCCATCCATCCATCCACTCATCCATCCATCCATGCATCCATCCATCCATCCATCCACTCATCCATCCATCCATCCATCCATCCACTCATCTATCCATCCATCCATCCATCCATCCATCCATCCACTCATCCATCCATCCATCCATCCATCCATCCATCCATCCATCAATCCATCCATCCATCCATCCATGCATCCATCCATCCATCCATCCACTCATCCATCCATCCATCCATCCATCCACTCATCCATCCATCCATCCATCCATCCATCCATCCATCCATCCATCAATCCATCCATCCATCCATCCATGCATCTATCCACCCATCCACCCAGTCCTCAATCCATCCATCCACCCACCCATCCACTCACTCATCCTGTCATGTATCCATCCATCCATCCATCCACCCACTCATTTATCCATCCATCCATTCACCAATCCATCCACCCATTCCTCAATCCATCCATCCATTCATCCATCCATCCATCCATCCATCCATCCATCCATCCATCCATCCACGAACCCATCTATTCATCCACCAACCCATCTAACCGTCCATTCATCCATCCACCCACCCATCCACTCACTCATCCTGTCATGTATCCATCCATCCATCCATCCACCCACTCACCTATCTATTCATCCATCCACTTATCCACCCATTCCTCAATCTATGCATTTATCCATTTACCCATTCATCCACTAACCCATCTATTTATCCACCAACTCAACTATCCATCCATCTATCCATCCATCCATCCCATCCATTCACCCATCCACTCACCCATCCTCTCATGTATCCATCCATCCATCCATCCACCCACTCACCTATCTATTTATCCATCCACTCGTCCACCCATTCCTCAATCTATCCATTCACCCATCCATCCGCCAACCCATCTATTTATCCACCAACTCAACTATCCACCCATCTATCCATCCATCCATCCACCCACACACCCATCCATCCATTTATCCATCCATCCATCCATCCATCCACCCATCCACCTACTCATCCATCTATCTATCCATCCACCCACCCACCCACCCACCCACTCATTTATCCATCCATCCATTCACCAACCCATCCACCCATTCCTCAATCCATCCATCCATTCATCCATCCATCCATCCATCCATCCATCCACTCATACATTTATCCATTCATCCACCCACTCATCCATCATCCATCCATCAATCTATCCATCCGTCCATCCACCAACCCATCCATTCATCTACCCACTCATCTATCCATCCATTCATCCATCCATTCATCCACCAAACCATCATTCATCCATTCATTAATTCATCTACCTATCCATCTACCCATCCATCCATCAATCTATCTATTCATCTATCCATCCATTCATCTACTCCTTCCTCCCTCCACCCACCCATCTAACCATCCATATATCAATTTAGGTATGTATTATTATTATTTTTTGAGATGGATTCTCGCTCTGTTACCCAGGCTGGAGTGCAATAGTGCAGTCTTGGCTCACTGCAACCTCTCCCTCCTGGATTAAAGTGATTCTCCTGCCTCAGTCTCCCAAGTAGCTGGGACGACTAATTTTTGTATTTTTAGTAGAGACGGGGTTTCACCATGTTGGCCAGGATGGTCTCGAACTCCAAACCACAAGTGATCCACTCCAACCCTCACAAGTGCTGGGGTTACAGGCGTGAGCCACCACACCTGGCTCATATATCAATTTATTTATTCTGCCCACTTTTAGCCTCCCTGTGTCAGAAACAGAGTAGATATACCAAGCTCCTGGGAGGTGTAGACCCAGACTGATGGAGTTCAAATATATCAGTCTTCATTACTGTATTATTTGTTTATTTTTGGTCTCCATGCAACCAGGCTTTAAGTTGTAATGTCATGTAATGACACTTTCTCATATCACAAATTAAAAGTGCTTTCTTCATTGAATCTTTTTTGTTTTTTGAGATGGAGTCTTGCTCTGTCGCCCAGTCTGGAGTGCAGTGGTGCAATCTCAGCTCACTGCAACTTCTGCCTCCCAGGTTCAAGCAATTCTCCTGCCTCAGCCTCCCGAGTAGCTCAGACTACAGGCATGTGCCACCGTGCCCGGCTAATTTTTTGTATTTTTATTAGAGATGGTGTTTCACCATCTTAGCTAGGATGGTCTCAATCTCCTGGCCTTGTGATCCGCTCACCTTGGACTCACAAAGTGCTGGGATTACAGGCGTGAGCCACCTTGCCCAGTCCTTGAATTATATTTTTTAAAATTTTATCTTTATTATTATTTTGAGATGGAGTTTCACTCTTGTTGCCCAGACTGGAGTGCAATGGCACGATCTCAGCTCACCGCAACCTCCGCCTCCCCAGTTCAAGTGATTCTCCTGTCTCAGCCTCCCGAGTAGCTTGGATTACAGGTGCGTGCCACCACGCCTGCCTAATTTTGTATTTTTAGTAGAGACAGGGTTTCAGCATGTTGGCCAGGCTGGTCTCGAACTCCTGATCTCAGGTGATGTACCTGCCTCAGCTGCCCAAAGTGCTGGGATTACAGGTGTGAGCCAACGTGACCGGCCTGTATTTCATTAGGCTCATCTCTCCCATGTATACCCGAAGCACTTGTCACCAACTATATTCCTTCTTGATATTTCCGTGAGAAGGAAGACTGGGGTAGGGGGTGGGGTGATGATGTCTTGCTCTGTCGCCCAGGCTGGAGTGTAGTGGTGCGATCTCGGCTCACTGCAAGCTCTGCCTCCCGGGTTCAAGCAATTCTGCTGCCTCAGCCTCCCGAGTAGCTGGGATTACAGGCACCTGCCACGACACCTGGTTAATTCTTCATATTTTTAGTAGAGACGGGGTTTCACCATGTTGGCCAGGCTGGTCTTGATCTCCTGACCTTGTAATCTGCCCGCCTCGGCCTCCCAAAATGCTGGGATTACAGGCGTGAGCCATCGGGCCCAGCCTTTTTTTTTTTTTTTTTAAATTGAGATGGAGTCTCACTCTGTCGCCCAGGCTGGAGTGCAGTGGTGCGATCTCGGCTCACTGCACGCTCTGCCTCCTGGGTTCAAGCGATTCTGCTGCCTCAGCCTTCCGAGTAGCTGAGATTACAGGTGTGCGCCACCACACCCGGCTAATTTTTTATATTTGTAGTAAAGACGGGGTTTCACCATGTTGGCCAGGCCGGTCTCAAACCCCTGACCTCAGGTGACCCACTGGCCTCGGCCTCCCAAAGTGCTGGGATGACCGGTGTGAGCCACTGCGCCTGCCCAGGAGTTGTGTTTTCTGTTGCTTGTGATGTCGGCATTGACCACAGGTTCCTACCCCATTACCATGATTTCCACTGACCTGTCCTCAGAGAGCGGGGTGGACAGGCATAGCCATAACATAAACTATCCCGTGGACAAGGTGGGTAACAGGTGTCCTTCTCTCTGGCGTGTACAACCCCCCACCCTGTTCTACTCAGGCAGTCTCTGAAGGCAGCTCTCTCAGCAGCCTAAAAGGTTCTGCATCAGAACCCAACCTTGCCTCAAACAAATGAAATCACAACGGACTCCTCACATTATTCTGTGCTATAAAACACGGCTGTGGCTGGGCGCGGCGGTTCACGCCTGTCATCCCAGCACTTCGGGAGGCCGTGGCGGGCGGATCACGGGGTCAGGAGTTCGAGACCAGCCTGGCCATCGTGGTGAAACCCCCGTCTCTACCAAAAATACAAAAGTTAGCCAGGTGCAGTGGCGGGCACCTGTACTCCCAGCTAGTCGGGAGGCTGAGGCAGGAGAATCGCTTGAACCCGGGAGGTGGAGGTTGCAGTGAGCCGAGATCGCACCTTGCACTCTAGCCTGGGTGACAGAGTGAGACTGCGTCTCAAAAAATAAAATAAAATAAAATAAAACAAAATTAAATTAAATTAAATTTAAACACTGCAGTACTATGCACATAGCCATTCCCTCTGCCGGAGTGGCGAAACACTTTCGTTAGGGTTTCCTCTAAGAGCAAATACTCCCTTTTTAAATTGAATGGAACCGAGTAGCTGTAGTAATCCGTTTTCAGGAACCACATGTTTTTGCGTCCATGAAAGACCCAGGTCTCCAGACTGCAATTCCTGAGTCTCAGAAGAGCCAAGGTGAACCCTGGTTGTCTTCTTTGACTTCAGATTGGCCTCTGTGGCCTGCCACGTCTCCCCTCGTTATCAGCCTACAATTGTCTCTGCTTCCTGCGTAAAAGTCCTGACATGACAGCTCCCAGAAGGCAATTGGAGAAGAAAGAGCTGGAAGCTCCAGTCACCCTGGGGTGTTGGGGACAATGGACAGTCGGGAGGGGTGGGGAATCGTCACAGCAAGGTGGAGGCCGCTGGCTTCGGCTCAGCAATTAATCTGATAGCAAACCACATTGCTCCCGGCAGCGAGCCCCTCTTTCTTTTCACGATTATAGAAAACAGCTAGACTAGAGATCAGAGATCACCTCACAATATACATGTTGACTCAATTCAATACAGAAAGTGTCTAACATTTACGGTTAAGGCATTGCCCTTAGGATGAGCAGACCGATTCTTGAGTTAATGCTAAGAGCCAAGTTTTTTTTTTTTTTTTTTTTTCCTTTTTGAAGTAACACTAGCCTGTATTTTGTTTTTTAAAAATGTTTATTTATTACTTTTTTTGAGACAGAGTCTTGCTCTGTTGCCCAGCCTAGCGTGCAGTGGTGCGATCTCAGCTCACTGCAACCTCCATCTCCTGGGTTCAAGTGATTCTCCTGTCTCAGCCTCCCGAGTAGCTGGGACTACAGGTGACCCCCTCCATCATGTCAGGCTAATTTTTTGTATTTTTAGTAGAGATGGGGTTTCACCATGTTGGCCAGGCTGGTCTCGAACTCCTGACCTTGTGATCCGCCCGCCTCAGCCTCCCAAAGTGCTAGGATGACAGGCGTGAGCCACTGTGCCAGGCCAGTAGACTTTAATAAAAGGAGATGCCTATTGTGGAGAAAGCAAGGTGGGTACAAATGCTTCACAGAGCCTTTTCCCCAACCCCCAGGAGAGCTGGAGTACACTTTGCCTCCCACTGAATCTGGGCTAACCCATGGTTTGCTTTGGCCAACACAATGTGGTGGAAATCTAGAATGTTCTGGTTCTATCAGCCTTCCAGCACAAATGGGCGGACTGTCAGCCCAGCTTCCACATACGTAAGTCAACCATCTAGAAGGTTCCGCACCGAGTAAGTCTGCACACAGATGGATAGAGCCCTAGTCTAGCTCTCAGCTGACCTTCTGCCCAGCTTCCAGGTGAGCTTCCAAATCAATGGGCCACTGAGAATGTTCTGAATCTGTTAAGTTTGCAGATAGATAGGGCCCAAGTCAAGTTCTCAGCTGACTTTTCACTCAGCCTCCAGGTGAGCTTCCAAATGAATGGGCCCTTGGGAATGTTCTGGACCTATTAAGTTTGTAGATAGATATGGCCTAAGACAAGCACTATCAGATGACATGCAGCCCAGCTTCCAGGTATGTGAAGGAACCATCTAGAATCTTCTAGATCTATTCAGCCAGCAGATAGGTACAGCTCAAATCAGCTGACATGCAGTCCAGGTATGCGAAGGAACCATCTAGAATATTCTGGATCCATTAAGCCAGCAGATAGGGACAGCCCAAGTCAGCTGACATGCAGCCCAGCTTCCAGGTATGTGAAGGAATCATCTAGAATATTCTAGAAGGAACCATCTAGAATTTTCTAGATCTATTAATCCAGCAGATAGGGACAGCCCAAGTCAGCTGACATGCAGCCCAACTTCCAGGTATGTGAAGGAATCATCTAGAATGTTCTAGAAGGAACCATCTAGAATTTACTAGATCTATTAATCCAGCAGATAGGGACAGCCCAAGTCAGCTGACATGCAGCCCAACTTCCAGGTATGTGAAGGAACCATCTAGAATGTTCTGGATCTATTAAGCCAGCAGATAGGGACAGCCCAAGTCAGCTGACATGCAGCCCAGCTTCCAGGTATATGAGTGAGCCATCTAGAATGTTCTGGATCCATTAAGCCAGCAGATAGGTACAGCCCAAGTCAGCTGACATGCAGCCCAGCTTCCAAGTATGTGAGTGAGCCATCTAGAATGTTCTGGATCTATTAAGCTAGCAGATAGGGACAGTCCAAGTCAGCTGACATGCAGCCCAGCTTCCAGGTATGTGAAGGAACCATCTAGAATGTTCTGGATCCATTAAGCCTGCAGATACACACAGCATAAGTCAGCTGACATGCAGCCCAGCTTCCAGGTATGTGAGTGACCCATCTAGAATGTTCTGGATCTATTAAGCCAGCAGATAGGGACAGTCCAAGTCAGCTGACATGCAGCCCAGCTTCCAGGTATGTGAAGGAACCATCTAGAATGTTCTGGATCCATTAAGCCTGCAGATACGCACAGCACAAGTCAGCTGACACGCAGTCCAACTTCCAGGTATGTGAATGAGCCATCTAGAATGTTCTGGATCCATTAAGCCAGCAGATAGATACATCCTAAGTCAAGCCCTCAGTTGAACTTCAGCACAGCTACAAGACACGTGATTGAACCAACTAGAACACACCTGCCCAGTCAATCCACAAGTTCCCTCCAGCCCCGGTCAACACCATGTAGAGCAGAAGAACCTCCCGGCTGAGCCCTGCCAGCCCTCAGAATCACACCACGTAACAACAAGTTGGAGTTCCTCGATGCCTCTACGTTTCCAGGTTAATGTGTCACACGTCAATTGATAACCAAAACGATCCCGTCACTCAGGATTAGTAAAAAGCAATCTGTGGAAGAAATTACAAAGGCCTTCTTAGAGTAGCGGTTCCAGGTTGAGCTGCATCCGAAGAGATGTTTGATGGCTGCCATCCTCCCGTTTTCCTCCCAGCTGACTCATTGTCCATGCCTGCTATTGTGAAACACAAACAACACAATATTGGTTTGTGGCTTGGGATCAAGATGATGAAGAAACAGGAAGCGGGGCAGGTGGGTGTGTGTCATCTGCATGACAGACAAGGATGACCTTCAGAATGTACATAGAATAAGTTTCCGCTCTGGAGTCCAGAAGGAAGGACGTGCTTTGCCTGCCCCTTCAGACCTTAACACTCCCAAACGTATCTCCTTGTAAAGGGAAGAGCCAGAGCACTGAAGTGGCTGAAGAATTTCCCTGTGTTCGATAGGAGTTCTAAGTTCCTTTTCAAAGAGTTAATATGTCAGTATGTTCAATTCTTTGCCTTCTACTTTGAAACTTAACTTCCTTGTAAAGCAACCTTTTTCCACCACCTGCTCCACCCTGACTCATTCCGGTCACCTGCTCCACCCTGACTCATCCCAATTACCTTCTACCTGCTCTGCCCTGACTCCCACCAAAGCACTGACCCCGTCACTCTCTTTAAATTAGCCAATCGGAATTAGTTTAGCCTGTGCAGTCTAACCCTAGCCAATAGGGAACGACACAGCAGCAGGGACCACGTGCATCAGGGATAAGAAACCCTTCCCCTCCTTTGTCCGAGTGTGCACTGGCCATTTTTCCATCTGTAAGGGTGCACCCTTTTATAGAAGTACCTTGCCTTGCTGAAAATTAAAAAGAACATTTTATATTTGAGTGTTATTCCTTTTGTGGCACTAAAACTTTATATGTAACACCTGGCGGCTGGGCATGATGGCTCATGCGTGTCATCCCAGCACTTTAGAAGGCTGAGGTGGGTGGAGTCACCTGAGGTTGGGAGTTTGAGACCAGCCTGGCCAACATAGTGAAACCCCGTCTCTACTAAAAATATAAAAATTAGCTGAGTGTGGTGGCGGGCGCCTGTAATCCCAGCTACTTGGAAGGCTGAGGCAGGAGAATTGCTTGAACCCAGGAGGTGGATGTTGCAGTGAGCCAAGGTTGAGCCACTGCACTCCAGCTTGGGTGACAGAGCGAGACTCCATCTCAAAAACAAACAAACAAACAAACAAACAAACAAACACCTGGCATTTCATCTCGCTCTCCTAACTCCAGCAAACATGTTTTTCCCGTGGTATCATCCTTCCCAGAGTCATGGTTTTCCCAGAGCCATCTAGAATGTTCCGGATCCATTCTGCGTTTCTGTGTTTCAGAGGAAGGAGCTATGAAGCCTGGGGGAAACATGCTTAGTAATTGACAAGGAGGTGCAAGAGAACTGGGTGTGTTCCAAGTTCCTTGTCATGCATCATGGGTTACCCCGAAGAGCAAATACTCCTTTTATTAATTTAATTGATCTGAGCTGTAATAATCCATTTTCAAGAACCACATGTTTCTGTGTCCGTCAAAGACCCATGTGTCCAGATGACAATTCCTGAGTCTCAGAAGAGCCAAGGTGAACCCTGGTTGTCTTCTTTGACTTCAGATTGGCCTCTGTGGCCCTCCACATCTCCCCTTGTTATCAGCCTACAATTCTCTCCTCTTCATATGTAAAATGCCTGAAATCACAGCTCCCAGAAGGCAAGTGGAGAAGAGCTGGGAGCTCCAGTGACCCTGGGGCGTTGGGGGACAATGGAGGGTTGGGAAGGGAGACGAAGGGAGGTCTCTCAACTTTCAGTGGACATCTGGAAAAGGATGGAGACGTTGTTTGCTTCTCATGACTTGGTGGGGGATACTGCTGATATTTACTGCGTATAGTCTAGAGATTTTCTCCACATCCCCCAGTGCACAGGACGGGCCTCACAGCAGAGAACGATGCGGATGAAAATATCCTGAATGGAAATAGCTTCAAGGTTGAGAAACCCTCACTTACTGTGAGAAATTCTCTTTATTTTGTGCTCTTTCTCTCTATCTATCATTCATCTATCTATCCATTCATCTATTCATCCATACTTCTGTCTTTTGATCTACATATCAATTAGTATCTATCCATTTATCTATCTGTTCATCCATTCTTCTACCTTTCTATGTATCTATCATCTATCTAACCATTTATCCATCTATTCATCGATCTATTTATCCTGTCTATCTATCTATCTATCTATCTATCTATGTATCATCTATCTACTCATTCATTAATCTGTTTATCTATCTATGTATTTATCATCTATCTAATCATTTATCCAGCTATTCAACTATCTAGTGATCCATTCTATCATCTATCTAGTATGTATCATCTAACCATTCATCTATCTATCCATGCATCCATATACATATCCATCTATTTATCCATTCATTCATCTATGTACCCCGCCATTCTTCTGTCTTTCTATGTATCTATTATCTATCCATTTATCTTTCTATTCATCTATTCTTCTACCTTTCTATCTATGTATCTATCATCTCTGTAACAATTTATCTATCTTTTCAGCTATCTATCTATCTATCTATCTATCATCTATCTATCTATCTATCTATCTATCTATCTATCTATCTATCATGTGTATTATCTATCTATCTATCTATCTATCTATCTATCTATCTATCTATCTATTTTTTGAGATGCAGTTTCACTCTGTCACTCAGGCTAGAGTACAGTGGCATGATCTCAGCTCACAGCAACCTCCGCCTCCGGGGTTCAAGCGATTCTCCTGCCTCAGCCTCCCGAATAGCTGGGATTACAGGTGCACACCACAATGCCAAACTAATTTTTGTACTTTTAGTAGAGACAGGGTTTCACTGTGCTGGCCAGGATGGTCTCGATCTCTTGACCTTGTGATCCGCCAACCTCGGCCTCCCAAAGTGCTGGGATTACAGGCATGAGCCACCATGCCCAGCTGTATCTATCTATCTATCTATCTATCTATCTATCTATCTATCTATCTTCTATCTATCCACTCCTTCATCTATGTATGTATCTATGTATGTATGGATCTATATATCTATCATCTATCTACCTATTCATTTATCTATCTACCTTTGCATCTCTGTATCTACCTATCATCTATTTATACATTTGTCTATCTATCTATCTATCTATCTATCTATCCTCTATCCATTCATTTATCTATGTTTGTTTGTTTTTGTTTTTTTTTGAGACGGAGTCTCGCTCTGTCCCCCAGGCTGGAGGGCACGGGTGCGATCTCGGCTCACTGCAACCTCTGCCTCCCGGGTTCGCACCATTCTCCTGCCTCAGCCTCCCGAGTAGCTGGGACTACAGGCGCCTGCCACCACGCCCAGTTTTTTTTTGTATTTTTGGTAGAGACGGGGTTTCACTGTGTTAGCCAGGATGGTCTCAATCTCCTGACCTCGTGATCCACCTGCCTCGGCCTCCCAGAGTGCTGGGATTACAAGCGTGATCCACCACGCCCAGCCCACATTTATCTATGTTTCTATGTATCTATCATCTATCTATACATTCATCTATCTATCCATCTATCTGTCTATCTATCTATCTACCCACTTATCTATCTATCATCTATCTCCCCACTCATTCATCTATCTACCTTTGTATCTATCTATGTATCTACCTATCATGTATCTATCCTTTCGTCTATCTGTCATCTATCCATTCGTTTATCTACATATCTATGTATCTATCTATCATCTACCTTTCCATTCATCCATCTATCCATCTATTTATCCATTCATTTATCTATCATCTATTTGTCTATCCATCCATCATCTATGTACCCACTCATGTATGTATGTATGTATGTATGTATCTATCATTTATCTACCCACTTATGTATCATCTATTTACCCATTCATTCATCTACCTACCTTTGTATCTATCTATGTATCTACCTATCATCTATCTATCTGTCTATCCATCTATCTAATCTATCTGTCATATCTATCCATTCATTTATCCATGTATCTATGTATCTATCTGTCCATTTATCTATCATCTATTTATCTATCAATCTGTTACCTATCTATCTATTTATGTATCTATCATCTATTTATCTATCAATCCGTTATCTAGCTATCTATCATCTATCTATTCATCTATCAATCCATTATCTATGTATCTATCATCTATCGATTTATCTATCAATCTGCTCTCTATCTATCTGTCTATCTATCTATCTATCTATCGATGAAAGGCAGTGATTTACAATCAGGAGTGATTTTGCCCCCCAGGGAACACTTGGCAACCTCAGTTGAATTTTTAGTTGTCACAGCAAGAGCTGGGAGGTGCTACTGACATTTAGTGGTTGGACGTCATAGATACTGCTCAACATCTTATGATGCATAGCACGGCCCACACAACCACACAACCACACAAGAATTATCCAGCTAAAATATCACTAGGGCAGAGATCGAGAACCCCCGGGTAAGGGAGAGGCCAAGGCTGGCTTTGGGGACTTCTTCCTTTGCGCCTGAAGGTCCCCCATCCAAAAACCTTCCTGACCACAGAAATGAACAGTTCTGCCTCTGCCCTTCCTCCCCCTCCACTTCCCTTTTCCTTTTCTATTTTTTCTTTTCTTTTCTTTTTTTTTTTTTGAGATGGTGTCTCACTCTGTCACCCAGTTTGAGGTGCAGTCACACGATCTCGGCTCACTGCAACCTACACCTCCCGAGTTCAAGTGATTCTCCTGCCTCAGCCTCCCCAGTAGCTGGGATTACAGGCACCCGCCACCGTGCCCAGCTTATTTTTGTATTTTTAATAGAGACGGGGTTTCACTGTATTGACCAGGCTGGTCTCAAACTCCTGACCTTGTGATCCACCTGCCTCGGTCTCCCAAAGTGCTGGGATTACAGGTGTGAGCCACCACGCCCGGCTTCTCTCTTTTTTTTTTTTTTTTTTTTGAGAGGGAGTCTCACTCTGTCACCCAGGCTGGAGTACAGGGGCGCGATCTTGGCTCACTGCAAGCTCCACCTCCTGGGTTCAACTGATCCTCCTGCCTCAGCCTCCTGAGTAGCTGGGATTACAGGCACCTGCCACCACACCTGGCTAATTTTTTTTTTTTTTTTTTTTTTGTGTTTATAGCAGAGATGGGGTTTCACTATATTGTCCAGGCAGTATTGAACTCCTGATCTCAGGCGACCCACTCACCTCGTCCTCCCAAAGTCTTGGGATTACAGGCGTGAACCACTGCACCCGGCCACTTCTCTTTTTCCCAGCGCTCACCATGACCGTGTCCAGGGCATACATACTTATTTCAGCTTCCTGTCCTCCTACAGAACGCATTCTTCATGAGGGCAGAGAGTCCTGTCTGTTTTTAGGCCAACCTCCTTTCTCTTTCTCTGCAGACTTGCCTGCTTTGGATATATAAGAGCATCTATCGTCCAGCAGTCACACTGGACATTGATTGGGTCCTGAGATCCGAACAATGTTCAATCTTTTATGTCTATTGTCGCTTTGTCTCTCGGAGCCAGGCCATATTATTTTCACCTCCCCAGTGCCTGGGAGATATCAGACCCTCCAGAACTGTATCTTGAGTGAGTATTGAATGAAGCCACTTCTGACACCTGTAGGAACCGAAGTTGTGGAGGGTCCTTTTTGTTTGTTTGTTTGTTTGAGACGGAGTCTGGCTCTGTCACCAGGCTGGAGTGCGGTGGCGCGATCTCAGCTCTCTGCAACCTCCGCCTCCCGGGTTCAAGTGATTCTCGTGCCTCAGCCTCCGGAGTAGCTGGGATTGCAGGCACCCGCCACGATGCCTGGTTAATTTTTCTAGTTTTTTCAGATGGAGTCTCGCTCTGTCGCCCAGGCTGGACCATCTCGGCTCACTGCAACCTCTGCCTCCCGGGTTCCCGCCATTCTCCTGCCTCAGCCTCCCAAGTAGCTGGGACTACAGGTGCCCGCCACCACGCCCGGCTAGTTTTTTTTTTTTTGTATTTGTTAGTAGAGAGGGGGTTTCACCGTGTTAGCCAGGATGGTCTCGAACTCCTGACCTTGTGATCCGCCCGCCTCTGCTTCCCAAAGTGCTGGGATTACAGGTATGAGCCACCGCGCCCGGCCCAGACTTTTATTTTTTTGAGATGGAGTCTTGCTCTGTCACCAGGCTGGAGTGCAGTGGTGCGATCTCGGCTCACTGCCACCTCCGCCTCCTGGGTTCAAGCCATTCTCCTGCCTTAGCTTCCTGAGTAGCTGGGATTACAGGCACACACCACCACGCCCGGCTAATTTTTGTATTTTAGCAGAGATGGGGTTTCACCGTGTTGGCCAGGCTGGTCTCAAACTCCTGACCTCAGATGATCCTCCCAGCCTCAGCCTCCCAGAGTGCTGGGATGACAGGCGTAAGCCACCGCGCCCGGCCCTCTACAGTCTTAAAACTTGGGTGCTGGGCTGGGCGCCTGTAGTCCCAGCTACTCGGGAGGCTGAGGCAGGAGAATGGCATGAACCCGGGAGGCGGAGCTTGCAGTGAGCCGAGATGGTGCCACTGCACTCCAGCCTGGGCGACAGAGCGAGACTCCGTCTCAGAACAAACAAACAAACAAACAAAAAGACAGAAAAACAAAAAATTAGCCAGGTGGTGGCAGGTGCCTCTAATCCCAGCTACTATCCAGCGTGCTACCGTCCAGCGTTTATGGTGTTACGAGGACAATGGCTGTAATCTGAGTCCCTTGGTCCGGGAAGCTGGTCAGCGGCGAAGGTGAACTCTGCATTTGTCTGAAGACAGATGAGCTGTGAGGTCTCTGGATGTCCAGGCCAGCTTGGGTACAGAGTCCATCACAGAGTGCTGACCGCACAATTGTACACTCATCCAAGAGTCTCATCATTTAGCAGAGAGCAAGAATCCCAGGCTTAGAAAGTTAGTCTGTCATATGCTTTTTTGGTGGTTGTTTTTTGAGACAGAGTCTCGCTCTGTCCCCCAGGCTGGAGTGCGGTGGCACGATCTTGGCTCGCGGCAACCTCCGCCTCCCGGGTTCAAGCGATTCTCCTGCCTCAGCCTCCCGAGTAGCTGTGATTACAGGCACCCAGCACCACACCCAGCTAATGTTTGTATTTTTATTTTTATTTTTTTAATAGAGACAGGGTTTCCCCATGTTGGCCAGGCTGGTCTGTGATATGCTTTCAAGAAAAGCTCAGGCCAGGTGCAGTGGCTCACACGTACAATCCCAGCACTTTGGGAGGCCGAGGCAGGTGGATCACTTGAGTACAGGAGTTTGAGACCAGCCTGGTCAACATGGCGAAACCCTGTCTCTACTAAAAATACAAAAATTAGCAGGGTGGGTGGTGTGTATCTGTAATCCTGGCTACGAGGGAGGTTGAGGCAAGAGGATGGCTTGAGCCCAGGTGTTTGAGGCTACGGTGAGCCCTGACTGCACCGCTGCACTCCTGCACGGGTGCCAGACCGAGACCCTGTCTCGAAGAAAAGGAAAGAAAAGCCGGGCACGGAGGCTGACGCCTATAATCCCAGCACTTTGAGAGGCTGAGGTGGGCGGATCACCTGAGGTCAGAAGTTTGAGACCAGCCTGGCCAACATGGCAAAACCCCGTCTCTACTGAAAATACAAAAACTAGCTGGGTGTGGTGGCTCACGCACCTGTCATCCCAGCTAGTCGGGAGGCTGAGGCAGGAGAATCGCTTGAACCCGGGAGGCGGAGGTTGCCGTGAGCCGAGATCGCACCACCGCACTCCAGTCTGGGTGACAGATTGAGACTCTGTCTCGGAAAGAAGAAAGGAAAAGAAAGGGAAAGGAAGGAAAGGGAGGGGAGGGGAGGAGGGAGGGGGTAGGGGGAGGCAAAGGGAGGTGGGGAGGGGGAGGGCAGGAGACGGAAGGGGTAGGTGGAGGGGGGGGAAGGACATGGAAGGGAGGGGAGGGGAAAGGGGTAGGAGAGGGGAGAGGTAGGGGAGGGGAGGGGGGAGGAGAGTGGAGGGAAGGGATAGGTGGAGGGGAGGGGAGGGGGGAAGAAGTTGGAGGGGAGAGGAGGGGAAGGGGGTGGGGGAGGGAAGAGGGAGGGGAAGGGGAGGAGGAGGAGAGGGGAGGGAAGGGATAGGTGGAGGGGAGGGGGGAAGGAGGTGGAGGGGAGGGGTGGAGAAGGGGGTGGGGGAGGGAAGGGGGGAGGGGGAGGGGAGGAGAGGGGAGGGAAGGGATAGGTGGAGGGGAGGGGAGGGAGGAAGGAGGTGGAGGGGAGAGGAGGGGAAGGGGTAGGGGAGGGAAGGGGAGGGGAAGGGGAGGGGAGGAGAGGGGAGGGAAGGGATAGGTGGAGGGGAGGGGGGAAGGAGGTGGAGGGGAGGGGGAAGGAGGTGGAGGGGAGGGGAAAGGGGAGGAGAGGAGGAAGGAGGGGAGGGGAGGGGGGAAGGAGGTGGAGGGGAGGGGGAAGGAGGTGGAGGGGAGGGGGGAAGGAGGTGGAGGGGAGGGGGGAAGGAGGTGGAGGGGAGGGGGGAAGGAGGTGGAGGGGAGGGGGAAGGAGGTGGAGGGGAGGGGGATGGAGGGGGGGAGGGGGAAGGAGGTGGAGGGGAGGGGGAAGGAGAGGGGAGGGGGGAAGGAGGTGGAGGGGAGGGGGAAGGAGGGGGGAGGGGGAAGGAGGTGGAGGGGAGGGGGAAGGAGAAGGGAGGGGGAAGGAGGTGGAGGGGAGGGGAAGGAGGGGGGAGGGGGGAAGGAGGTGAAGGGGAGGGGGAAGGAGGGGGGGAGGGGGGAAGGAGGTGGAGGGAAGGGGGAAGGAGAGGGGAGGGGGAAGGAGGTGGAGGGGAGGGGAAGGAGGGGGGGAGGGGGGAAGGAGGTGGAGGGGAGGGGGAAGGAGGGGGAGGGGAGAGGAGGGGAAGGGGTGTGGGAGGGAAGGGGGAGGGGACGGGGAGGGGAGGAGAGGGGAGGGAAGGGATAGGTGGAGGGGAGGGGGGAAGGAGGTGGAGGGGAGGGGGAAGGAGGTGGAGGGAAGGGGGGAAGGAGGTGGAGGGGAGGGGGGAAGGAGGTGGAGGGGAGGGGGAAGGAGGTGGAGGGGAGGGGGATGGAGGGGGGGAGGGGGAAGGAGGTGGAGGGGAGGGGGAAGGAGAGGGGAGGGGGGAAGGAGGTGGAGGGGAGGGGGAAGGAGGGGGGAGGGGGAAGGAGGTGGAGGGGAGGGGGAAGGAGAAGGGAGGGGGAAGGAGGTGGAGGGGAGGGGAAGGAGGGGGGAGGGGGGAAGGAGGTGGAGGGGACGGGGAAGGAGAGGGGAGGGGGAAGGAGGTGGAGGGGAGGGGAAGGAGGGGGGGAGGGGGGAAGGAGGTGGAGGGGAGGGGAAGGAGGGGGGGAGGGGGGAAGGAGGTGGAGGGGAGGGGAAGGAGAGGGGAGGGGGAAGGAGGTGGAGGGGAGGGGGAAGGAGGGGGAGGGGAGGGGAGGGGGAAGGGAGGGGGAAGGAGGTGGAGGGGAGGGGGAAGGATGGGGGGAGGGGGGAAGGAGGTGGAGGGGAGGGGGAAGGAGGGGGAGGGGAGAGGAGGGGAAGGGGTGTGGGAGGGAAGGGGGAGGGGAAGGGGAGGGGAGGAGAGGGGAGGGAAGGGATAGGTGGAGGGGAGGGGGGAAGGAGGTGGAGGGGAGGGGAGACGAAGGGGGAGGGGGAGGGGAGGGGAAGGGGGAGGGGGAGGGGAGGGTGAAGGAAAGGAAGGGAAGGGCTCAGCTCAGCCCTGTGTGTGGTAATCCTGACCCTGGATGGATTGTGTGTGTGTGTGTGTGTGTGTGTGTGTGTGTGTGTGTGTGTGTGTGTGTGTGTTTGACAAGCGTATCTTTTAAAATCGAGCGTCACTGTGCTTCCTGCCTGTAATCATTTCCCTAATTTCCTTTCTGCCTTTTTAAAATCGAGGGTGACCTCTGCTTATGAGTCATGAGCGATCTGCTTGTGGCAGGTTCCTGAGGACCTCACTCTCCACGCCTGCTTCAGGCATGGCACGGTTGGTTCTGCTCTGGGGAGCTGCTGTCTTTCTGCTGGGAAGCTGGATGGCTTTGGGGCAAGTAGCAACAGGTAAGCTTTCACCACTGGCCTGCATGAAATATCCTTTATTTAAGTGCCCTCTTCTTGTCCTATTTTGGTTTGTGGTTTCCTTTGCAACCAGGCACTGTTTGTTTTGTAAAACTTAAAAAATGAGTGTGAAAGTTTCTTTTTTCTTTTCTTTTCTTTTTTTTCTTTGATACGGAGTCTCGCTCTTGTCGCCCGGGCTGGACGGCAGTGGCACGATCTCGGCTCTCTGCAACCTCCACCTCCTGGGTTCTAGCAATTCTCCTGCCTCAGCCTCCCAAGTAGCTGGGACGAAATGTATTTATAAGTAAATACATGAATAATAACTGTATTTATTGCTCCTGGAATATCCACGGCTTGTATGCCCTTTTGGTGGCCGGAACTAGGAACTGTATGTTTGCGTGTGTGTGTTTATCTATGATTGATTGATCAGTAGATATATTCATTTTAATTTATCCATCAATTTATCTCATCTATCTTTTCCCGTTCATCATCCACCCATCCATCATCCATCTATTATTCATTGATCCATCCACCAATATATACATCCACTCATCCATCAAACTATCCATCCACTCATACATTCACCCAGCCATCAACCCACCCACCCATCCATCCACCCATCCATCCACCCATCCATCCATCTATTATCCATCCATCCGTCCATCCATCCTCCCTTCCACTGTCCACCCATCATCCATCCATCCATCCATCCATCCATCCACCCATCCATCCACTCATCCATCCACCCACCCAGCCATCCATCCACTCATCCATCCACCCACCCAGCCATCCATCCACTCATCCATCCACCCATCCATCCATCCATCCATCTACCCATCCTTTCATCCATCCATCCACCCATCCATCCATCCATCCATCCTCCCTTCCACTGTCCACCCATCATCCATCCATCCATCCATCCATTATCCATCCATCCGTCCATCCATCCTCCCTTCCACTGTCCACCCATCATCCATCCATCCATCCATCCATCCGCCAACACATCCATCCATCCACCCATCAAACCATCCATCTACCCATGCATTCACCTACACTTTTATCCATTTATCCATCCATCCATCCATCCATCCATCCATCCATCCATCCATCCATATGCCAACACATCCATCCACCCACCCATCAAACCATTCATCTACCCATGCATTCACCTACACTTTTATCCATTTATCCATCCATCCATCCATCCATCCATCCATCCATCCATCCATCCATCCATGTACACATCTACATATCCATCTATCCATGCATCCATCCATCCATCCACCCACTCACCTGTTCATCCATTTATCCATCCATCCCCTCACTCATCCACCCACCCATCCACCCACCCTTTCATCCATCTATGCATCCATCCATCCATCCATCCACCCACTCACCTATCTGTTCATCCATTTATCTATCAATCCACTCACTCATCCACCCACCGATCCACCCACCCTTTCATCCACTTATCCATCCATCCATCCATCCATCCATCCATCCATCCATCCATCCACCATCCATCCACCAATACATCCATCTACCCATCCATCAAACCATCCATCCACCCGTGCACTCAGCCACACTTTCATCCACTCATCCATCCATCCATCCACCCATCCATGTGCACATCTACATATCCATCTATCCATGCATCCATCTACCCATCCACCCATTCATCTATGTATCTGTTCATCCATTTATTCATGCATCCATCCACCCATCCACCCATTCATCTATGTATCTGTTCATCCATTTATTCATGCATCCATCCACCCATCCACTTGCCTTCCATCTAAACACCCACCTGTCCATTGATTCATCCATCTACCCATCAATCCCTACCTATCTGTGTCTATCTGTTTGTCTAACTATTTCTATCATCATCTATATAATTCTATCTATCTAACATTACTATCTGTCTGTCTATCTATCTATCTATCTATCTATCTATCTATCTATCTATGTCTCTATCTATGTATCTATCTATCTATCTATCTATCTATGTATCTATCTATCTATCTATGTATCTATCTATCTATCTATGTACCTATCTATCTATGTATCTATGTATCTATGTATGTATCTATCTATCTACCTACCTATCTATCTATCTGTCTATCTCTATCTATCCTCCAGATACCTCCACTTAAAACCCAACATGATAAGGCTCACTGTAGCCTGTCTTTCCAAACCTGTAACTCACTTCTTTGACAGTGAGAGACTTGGCTGCCATTATCCAAAATATCATTGCATGTTTGCTGAATTCTAAAATATTCCTATTCTCCGTGTTCGGAATTACAAACCCAGACCTCTTGAAACGTCAGAGCTACTAAAGTCTAAGCAAACTTCCTAGCAAAGATAGAAATACTTCTTTAGACTTGGTCCATTTCTGTTATTTTAGTTTAGTTTATTTTGATACGGAGTCTTGCTGTGTCACCCAGGCTGGAGTGCAGTGACACAATCTTGGTTCACTACAACTTCTGCCTCCTGGGTTCAAGCCATTCTCCTGCCTCAGCCTCCTGGGTAGCTGGGATTACAGGCACCTGCCACCACGACCAGCTCATTTTTTGTGTTTTTAATAGAGATGGGGTTTCACCATGTCGGCCAGGCTGGTCTTGAACTCCTGACCTCAGGTGATCCGTCCACCTCGGCCTCCCAAAATGTTAAGATTACAGGCGTGAGCCACCGCGCCCAGCCGGTCCATTTCTGAAGTTGGTGTGTGTGGTGTTTTGAGAAAGACAGTCAGGTGGATCGATGGGGACAGTTTCCGATGCCACCTTAGGTATCCACAGGGGATGTGTCACTGGATACATGACTGATGCTCGTATCCGTGCATGGCACTAGTGGGTGAACATTACCTTTTGCACAAACAAAAGCAGCCAGGCATGGTGGCTCATGCCTGTCATCCTAGCTGAGATTTGGGAGGCTGAGGCAGGTGGATCACAAGGTCAGGAGATCGAGACCATCCTGGCTAACACAGTGAAACCCCGTCTCTCCTAAAAACACAAAAAACTAGCCAGGTGCGGTGGCGGGCACCTGTAGTCCCAGCTACTCAGCAGGTTGAGGCAGGAGAATGGTGTGAACCTGGGAGGTGGAGGTTGCAGTGAGCTGAGATCGCACCACTGCACTCCAGCCTGGGCAACAGAGTGAGACTGTGTCTCGAAAAAAAAAAAAAAAAAAGGCAACTATAATTGTACCCTTGTTGACTTGTCTCTGAGGTTTTTGCAAAGGGTAAGGTCCACCCACTAGTGGCTTGCACAGATGTGAGCGTCAATCGTGTATCCAATGACACATCTTCTGTGGATATGTAAGGTGGCATTGTCTCTTCTGGACCAGGCTTTATGTATTCTGCAGCTCTTGCTCAAGGAATTAACGGGTAACCCGTGCATACAAACCTTGGTTTTCTCTGTCCTTTGACATTTTATTGATTATTATTTTTTGAGATGGAATCTAGCTCTGTCACCCAGGCTGGAGTGCAGTGGTGCAATCTCGGCTCACTGCAACCTTCTCCCAGGTTCAAGCGATTCTTCTGCCTCAGCCTCCCGAGTAGCTGGGATTACAGGCACCCACCACCACACATGGCTAATTTTTGTACTTTTAGTAGAGACGGTGTTTCACCGTGTTGGCCAGGGCTGGTCTTAAACGCATGACCTCAGGTGATCCACCTGCCCCAGTCTTCCAAAGTGTTGGCATTACAGGCATGAGCCACCGTACCCAGCCAGACCTCTGTTCTTTTATTTTTTATTTATTTATTTATTTTTGAGACGGAGTCTCACTCTGTCGCCCAGGCTGGAGTGCAGTGGCACAATCTCCGCTCACTGCAACCTCCATCTCCCGGGTTCAAGTGATTCTCCTGCCTCAGCCTCCCGAGTAGCTGGGACTACAGGCACCCGCCACCACGCCCGGCTAATTTTTTGTATTTTTAGAAGAGATGGGGTTTCTCCGTGTTGGCCAGGATGGTCTCGATCTCCTGACCTCTTGATCCATCTGCCTCGGCCTCCCAAAGTGCTGGGATGACAGAGGTGAGCCACCACACCCAGCCAGATCTCTGTCCTTTTAAACCAGCCTCTCCTTCTTAGGACGAAAGTGCTGGCTCCGTGCTGTAAGTTTCTAGCTGTTTTTAGAGTTGCCTCGCCGGGCGCGGTGGCTCACGCCTGTCATCCCAGCACTTTGGGAGGCTGAGGTGGGCGGATCATGAGGTCAGGAGATCCAGACCATCCTGTTGAATATGATGAAACCCCGTCTCTACTAAAAATGCAAAAAATTAGCCGGGCGTGGTGGCTGGCGCCTGTCATCCCAGCTACTCGGGAGGCTGAGGCAGGAGAATCGCTTGAACCCTGAGGTGAAGGTTGCAGGGAGCCAAGATTGCGACACTGCACTCCAGCCTGGGCGACAGGGAAAGACTCCATCTCAAAAACAACAATAAATTAAAAAATAAAAATAAAAGAGTTGCCTGACAGTGAACTTCCTGCATCTTTCTGTGTCTAGGAGAAGGAGTACAGATTCAGATCATCTACTTTAATCTAGAAACGGTGCAGGTGACATGGAATGTCAGCCACGACCCCAGGAGTAACCTGAGTTTCCACTACAAGTAAGTGGTCCCACCCTGGAAGGCAAACCCCACAGCCCGGGGCTCAAAATAGCTCTTCTGAGCCGTCAGCGATTGGGGAACGCCCGAGAATGAAAGTGTGAAGCGTCACACTCGTAAAGCCAGAATGTTTGTTCTGTGAAACCCTCAGCCCTCACCACAACCGCAAGCTCATCACCCCAAACCTTTTTGCCAAGGGATGGCTGACTCATGCTCAAAATCACCTACCTTCTTTTTGTTGGTTTGTTTGTTTTTGAGCCGGAGTCTCGCTCTGTTGCCCAGGCTGGAGTTCCGTGGCGTGATCTCAGCTCACTGCAACCTCCGCTTCCCGGGTTCCAGCGATCCTCCTGCCTCAGCCTCCCGAGCAGCTGGGAGGACAGGCACCTGCCACCACGCCCGGCTAATTTTTGTATTTTTAGTACTGTTGGCTAGGCTGGTTTCAAACTCCTGACCTCATGGGATCCGCCTGCCTCGGCCTCCCAAAGTGCTGGGATGACAGGCGTGAGTCACGGCATCCGGCCTGAAAATCACCTAGATTCTTCACGGGAGATTAAGAGATTTGTTCACCCAGGGCTGTGGGTGAACTTGAAATCTTATCTGCTAGGCAGCCGGGGAAGGGAAGATTCACTCTCTGAAACGTGTCACAGCCTCTTACCCGGCGCTGCCTCCTACCCTGTGTCTGCCTGATGTGACTGTCTTTTTATTTTTACCTTGGCTTAGTTGGACACCCAGAAGCGTGCGTGTCAGTGTTGGAGGAAGGGTTTTTGCAATACATTGAGTCATGGGTGGTTGATTCTTCAGTTTGATAGCAAAACAGATAAACGGGAAAGTGTACAGAACAGGGAAATTTTAAAATGAACTCACTTGGAAAGTAAGACTCACCGCGGGGAGCGTTGATCTTAACTGCTTGGCGTATGGTACTTTGTTATGGCACCTTAGGATACCCCTGCTTTCAGGAGGGTCTTTGCAGTAAAAGAATGGCCGGGCACGGTGGCTCACACTTCTAATCCCAGCACTTTGAGAGGCCGAGGCTCACCTGAGGTCAGGAGTTCAAGACCAGCCTGGCCAATATGAGGAAACGCCATCTCTACTGAGAAATACGAAAATTAACCGGGCGTGGTGGCAGGTGCCAGTCATCCTAGCAACTTGTGAGGCTGAGACGGGAGAATCGCTTGAACCACTGGAGGCAGAGGTTGTGGTGAGCTGAGATCGCACCACTGCACTCCAGCCTGGGTGACAGAGCAAGACTCCGTCTCAAAAAGAAAAAAAAAAAAAAAAAAAAAGAATTCCTGATCCAGGAATTCCCTGGACATTGTTGACGAGGGGTAAGCCACTTGGTCTCACTCTGGGTGACATTTTTTTTTCCCTGTGCAGAAAAACCAGAGTGTTATGTGATCTTGGCACATTCTTTTATTTTTTTTGAGACGGAGTCTCACTCTGTCACCCAGGCGGGAGTGCAGTGGCGCGATCTCGGCTCACTGCAACCTCCACCTCCCGGGTTCAAGCGATTCTCCTGCCTCGGCCTCCCGAGTAGCTGGGACTACAGGCACCTGCCACCACGCCCGGCTAGTTTGTTTGTATTCTTAGAGACGGGGTTTCCCTCATGTTGGCCAGGCTGGTCTTGAACTCCTGACCTCGTGATCTGCCGGCCTCGGCCTCTCAAAGTGCTGGGATTACAGGTCTGAGCCACCGTGCCCGGTCATTCTTTTACTGCAAAGACCCTCCTGAAAGCAGGGGTCTCCTAAGGTGCCATAACAAAGTACCATACGCCAAGCAGTTAAGATCAACAGTTATTCTCCTAGTTCCGGAGGCCAGAAGTCCAAAATCAAGGACAGGACTCTCCTCCCTTCACAGGCTCTAGGGGAGGATCCTTCCTGCCTCTCCCAGCTCCTGGGGGCTCCAGGTGTCCCTGGGCTTGTGGCCACATCACTCCAGTCTCTGCCTCCGTCTCCACGTGGCCTCCTCCTCTGTGTCTGTGTCTCCTCTTCTGTCTCTTAGAAGGACACCTGTCATTCCATTTAGGGCTCTCCCAAATCCAGAATGATCTCATCTTCAGATCCTTAACTAATTAGATCTGCAAATACCCTATTTCAAAATAAGGACTCTTTGTTAAGTTCTGGATATTAGGGTATAGACAGATCTTTTTGAGGGAACCACAGTTCAATCCAGTTCAACTATATGCGTCTCCCTCTGGAGGCTGTAGGGGAGGATCCTTCCTGCCTCTCCCAGCTCCTGGGGGCTCCAGGCGTCCCTGGGCTTGTGGCCACATCACTCCAGTCTCTGCCTCCGTCTCCACGTGGCCTCCTCCTCTGTGTCTGTGTCTCCTCTTCTGTCTCTTAGAAAGACACCTATGATAGCATTTTGCATTTAAGGGCCATCTGCATCAGGACAAGGTAATCTCCAGATTGACCTTAATTACATCTGCCAAGATCTCTGTGTCTCCCCTTCTATCTCTCAGAGGGACACCTGTCATTGGATTTAAGACCCACCCTCATCCAGGAGGATCTCATCTCCAGATCCTTCACTTAATCGCATCTGCAACGAGCGTATTGCTGAATAAGGCCTTATTCCAGGTCTGGGCATTAGGACACAGATAGATCTTTCTGAGGGACACAGATCAATCCACTACAGCTGTATCCTGTTGCCTCCGGAGGCTCCAGGGGAGGCTCCTTCCTGCCTCTCCCAGCTCCTGGGGGCTCCAGGCGTCCCTGGGCTTGTGTCCACATCACTCCAGTCTCTGTCTCTGTGTCCACGTGGCCTTCTCCTCTGTGTCTGTATATCCTCTTGTGTCTCTTAGAAGAGTATTTTTCACTGTATTTCTTTGCTAGCTCATAAAAATATTCTAATTGGACTGAGAGCTCACATTAATCCAGAGGAGTGCATTGGCGTAATCTTAGCTCACTGCAACCTCCACCTCCCAGGTTCAAGTGATTCTCCTGTCTCAGCCTTCTGAGTAGCTGGGACTACAGACACCTGCCACCACGCCCGGCAAATTTTTGTGTTTTTATTTTTAGTAGAGACACGGTTTCACCATGTTGACCGGGCTGGTCCCGAACTCCTGACCTCAGGTGATCCACCCGTCTCAGCCTCCCAAAATGCTGGGATTACAGGTGTGAGCCACCATGTCCGGCCTCCTCTTATAAAAATATTCTAATTAGATTGAGGGCTCACATTAATCCAGGAGGATTTTATTTCAGTGCTTATCTAATCACGTCTCCAAAAACCCTATTTGCAGCTAACATCCCATTCACAGCTTCTGGGAGTTGGGACGTGGGCATGGCTTATGGACGGCCACAATTCAACACACTACAGAAACCATGCAACGGTTTTTTGTTTGTTTGTTTGTTTTTTGAGACAGTTTCTCTCTTGTCGCCCAGGCTGGGGTGCAGTGGCACGATCTCGGCTCACTGCAACCTCCGCCCCCAGGTTCAAGGGATTCTCCTGCCTCTGCCTCCCAAGTAGCCGGGACTACAGGCACCTGCCACCACGCCCGGCTAATTTTTGTATTTTTAGTAGAGATGGGGTTTCTCCATGTTGGTCAGGGTGGTCTCGAACTCTACACCTGCACCTGGTGACACACACAAGGCGTTTAAATATTTATGAGAGAGTAAGGTTTTCTGTTTGGACAGGTGTTGCTGTAGTTAGCTGTAAAGAAGGGTCAGTGAAGTTAGTGAGGAGGGAACCTGGCCGGACGGAGGCCACGGTGAGAATGCAGCGTGAAGGAACGGCCATTAGATTGATTAAACGCTGTTTTAAGAAATGTCCAGGCTGGGCGTCGTGGCTCACGCCTGTCATCCCAGCATTTTGAGAGGCTGAGGCAGGAGGATAACCTGAGGTCAGGAGTTGGAGACCAGCCTGGTCAACATGGCGAAACCCCGTCTCTACTAAAAACACAAAAATTACCTGGGCATGGTGGCGGGTGCCTGTAATCCCAGCTACTCAGGAGGCAGAGGCAGGAGAATCGCTTGAACCCGGGAGGCAGAGATTGCAGTGAGCCGAGATTGCGTCACTACACTCCAGTCTCAAGGACAGAGCAAGACACCGTCCAAAAGGAAAAAAAAAAAAAAAAAAGGTCAGCGTGCTAACTCACACCTCTAATCCCAGCACTTTGGGAGGCCAAGGTGTGTGGATCACCTGAGGTCAGGAGTTCGAGACCAGCCTGGCCAACACGGTGAAACCGTGTCTCCAGTAAAACTACCAAAATTACCTGGGCATGGTGGCGGGTGCCTGTGAATCCCAGCTACTCAGGAGGCTGAGACAGGAGAATTGCTTGAACCCAGGAGGCGGAGGTTGCAGTGAGCTGAAATTGCACCAGCCTGGGCGGCAAGAGCAGGACCCCATGTCTAAATAAATAAATGAATAAATAAAGCACGGTTGCTAAATGGTCATCATTTTAAACCCCAGATTCCATCGAGATGAGGCCTATGACCAGTGCTCTGTCTACATTCTCCAGGAAGGCCACACTTCGGGGTGCCTCCTAGACGCAGAGCAGCAAGACGATATTCTCCATTTCTCCATCAGGAACGGGACGCACCCCGTTTTCACCGCCAGTCGCTGGATCTTTTATTACCGTAAGTATTGTAAAGCCAGCTCACCATGCTTGTCGGTACTTCCTTCACCTTATTACCCCAAGGACTGAAAACCAAGCTCCTGCAAATCGCCGGATCCATGATTACCGTTAACTCTTGAAAAGTGAGCTCACCCTGCTTTTCAGTACTTCCTTCAGCTTATTACAAGTACTGAAAAGCTCATGCAAATCGCCGGATTCATGATTACCGTAGCTATTGAAAAGCCAGCTCACCACGCTTTTCAGTACTTCTTTCAGCTTATTACCACAGGTACTGAAAAGCTCATGCAAATCGCCCGATTCATGATTACCGTAGCTATTGAAAAGCAAGCTCACCACGCTTTTCAGTACTTCTTTCAGCTTATTACCACAAGTACTGAAAAGCTCATGCAAATCGCCGGATTCATGATTACCGTAGCTATTGAAAAGCAAGCTCACCACGCTTTTCAGTACGGCCTTCAGCTTTTTACCATAAGTAATGAAAAGCAAGTTCATGCAAGTAGCCGGATCAATGATTACCGTAACAACTGAAAAGCAAGCTCAGCACACTTTTCAGTACTTGAAACTCACGCAAATCGCCGGATCCATGACTACCGTAGCTGTTGAGAAGCAAGCTCACCACGCTTTTCAGTACTTCCTTCAGCTTATTACCGTAAGTAATGAAAGGCAAGTTCATGCCAGTCACAAGTTCACGCCGGATCCATGATTACCGTAACAATTGAAAAGCCAGCTCAGCCCACTTTTCAGTACTTCCTTCAGCGGATTACCCTAAGTACTTAATGAAAAGCCATCTCATGATAGTCGCTGGATCAATGATTACCGTAACTACTGAAATGCAAGCCCAGCATACTTTTCAGGACTTCCTTCAGCTGATTACCGTAAGTACTGAAAAGCTCATGAAAATCGCCGGATCCATGATTACTGTAGCCATTGAAAAGCAAGCTCATCACGCTTTTCAGTACTTCCTTCAGCTGGTTACCCTAAGTACTGAAAAGCAATCTCATGATAGTCGCTGGATCAATGATTACCGTAACGATTGAAAAGCATGCCCAGCCTACTTTTTAGTACTTCCTTCAGCTGATTACCATGAGTATTGACAAGCAAGCTCAGACAAGTCACTGGATTAGTGATTACTGTAGCTATTGAAAAGCAAGCTCACCATGCTTTTCAGTACTTCCCTCAGCTTATTACCATAAGTACTGAAAAGCAAGCTCACGCCAGTCGCGGGATCAATGATTACCGTAACTACTGAAAAGCAAGCCCAGCACACTTTTCAGTACTCTTTCAGCTCGTCACCTTCAGTTAGTTTCAGTAAATTCTGAAAAGCAACCTCATGGACCATTGGCCACTGGAGCCCAGTGCCCAGTTCTTGACTCCAAGTAAGGAGGAACCGACCTTCTAGAAAGTTCCCACTTAGACACACACTAGTCGGGGATGAATCTCCCCAGTGGGGAGACCAAATGACTGTGATTTAAGGGAATGAATTAAAGCTTGGGCGCGGTGGCTCACGCCTGTAATCCCAGCACTATAGGAGGCCAAGACGGGCGGAGCACTTGAGGTCTGGAGTTCGAGACCAGCCGCGCCAACATGGTGAAACCCTGTCTCTATTAAAATTAAAAAATAAACAAAATTAGCTGGGCGTGGTGGCGCACACCTGTAATCCCAGCTATCCGGGAGGCTGAGGCAGGGCAATTGCTTGAACCCGGGAGACAGAGGCTGCAGTGAGCCAAGATCACGCCACTGCACTCCAGCCTGGGCGATTTATAAATTCATTATTGAAAAATAAATAAGACCGGGCGCGGTGGCTCACGCCTTTCATCCCAGTACTTTGGGAGGCCGAGGCAGGAGGATCACCTGAGGTGGGGAGTTCGAGACCAGCCTGACCAACATGGAGAAATCCCGTCTCTACTAAAAATACAAAATTAGCCAGGCGTGGTGGCGTGCACCTGTCATCCCAGCTACTCGGGAGGCTGAGGCAGGAGAATCACTTGAACCCGGGAGGCGGAGGTTGTAGTGAGCTGAGATCCAGCCACTGCACCCCAGCCTGGGCAACAAGAGGGAAACTTCATCTCAAATAAATAAATACATAAAATAAGGGAATTAATTAGAGATGCTGCCCTCTGGTGCCCTGTGTATACACACACACACACGCGCACACACACACACACACAGACACACACACACACACACGCAGACAGACACACACACAGACACACACACACAGACACACACACACAGAGACACACACACGCACACACACACAGATACACACACACAGACACACACACACAGACACACACACAGACACACACGCACACACACACACACAGACACACACACACACAGACACACACACGCACACACACACACACAGACACACACACACAGACACACACACACACAGACACACACACGCACACACACACATACACACAGACACACACACACAGATACACACACACAGACACACACAGATACACACACACAGACAGACAGACACACAGATACACACACACAGACACACACACAGACACACACAGATACACACACACAGACAGACACACACACAGATACACACACACACAGACACACACACAGAGACACACACAGACACACACACAGAGACACACACAGATACACAGACACATACACACAGACACACACACAGACACACACAGACACACACACACAGACACACACGCACACACAGACACACACACAGACACAGACACACACACAGACACAGACACACACACATACACACACAGACATACACACACAGACACACACACAGACATACACACACACAGACACACACAGACACACACACAGACACACACACACAGACACAGACAGACACACACACACAGACACACACAGACACACACACAGACACAGACACACACACACAGGGAGCAGAAAATAGTCTCTCACCGTCATCCCACTCACCGGATTTTTTATCTTTTTTTTTTTTTTTGAGAGGCAGGGTCTTGCTCTGTTGCCCAGGCTGGAGTGCAGTGGTGCAATCACAGCTCACTGCAGCCTCCACCTCCTGTTTTCAAGCGATCCTCCCGCCTCAGCCTCCAGGGTAGCTCAGACCACAGACACACACCACCATGCCTGGCAAACGTTCTCATGTTTTGTAGACCTGGGGTCTCACCATATTGCCCAGGCTGATCTCGAACTTCTGGGCTCAACAGATCCTCCTGCCTTGGCCTCCCAGATTTCTGGGATGACAGGCATGAGCCGCTGCACCTGGCAGGTTTCCTTATGTGCGTTGAGAACTGGCTGTAGGGAAACCCTCTTTCTAAAATGTTTCTTCTTTATCCTAGAATTCTGTAAGGCTGTGGCTCCTTTTTCCTTTTTTATTTTTCAGAGGTAGGGGAAACGGATCTGTTTCAGAATCCCGTGAGAACGGTGAACTCTTTATTCGCGAAATTACTCGTAGATACTGGGTGCGTTTCCTGGGCTCTAATAGGTCACCACAAACGGGAGGTTTAAAACAACAGAAACTTATTCTCTCCCAGTGAGATGGACGTGTCTGAGAGCCCCATTCCCTCCAGAGGCCCCAGGGGAGGATCCTTCCTGCCTCTCCCAGCTCCTGGGGGCTCCAGGCATCCCTGGGCTTGTGGCCGCATCACTCCAGTCTCTGCCTCCGTCTCCACGTGGCCTCCTCCTCTGTGTCTGTGTCTCCCCTTCTGTCTCTTACAAGGACACCTGTCATTGCATTTAGAGCTCACCCTACTCCAGGATGATCTCATGTCAAGATTCTTAACTAATTACATCTGCAAAGACCCTATTTCCAAATAAAGTCCCATCCACAGATTATGGAGAACAGGACACAAACATGTATTTTAGGGATCACCATTCAATGCATTACAGTTGTATCCAGTCCCTTCTGAAAGCTCTAGGGGAGGCTCCTTCCTGCCTCTCCCAGCTTCTAGGGGTTTCAGGCGTCCCTGGGCTTGTGGCCGCATCACTCCAGTCTCTGCCTCCGTCTCCACGTGGCCTCCTCCTCTGTGTCTGTGTCTCCTCTTCTGTCTCTTACAAGGACACCTATCGTTGCATTTAGAATGTTTCCTTCTCCGGTATGACCTCATCTTAACTAACTAAATGCATCTATAATGATCCCCTCCCCCCGACTTTGTTTTGAGATGGAGCGTCGCTCTGTCACCAGGCTGGAGTGCAGTGGCGCGATCTCGGCTCAATGCAACCTCCACCTCCCGGGTTCAAGCAATTCTTCTGCCTCAGCCTCCCGAGTAGCTGGGACGACAGGCGTGTGCCACCACGCCCGGCTAATTTTTGTATTTTTTTAGTAGAGACGGGGTTTCACCCTATTGGCCAGGCTGGTCTTGAACTGCTGACCTTGTGATCCACCCGCCTTGGCCTCCCAAACTGCTGCATTTACAGGTGTGAGCCACTGTGTCCAGCCAGATGAATTTTTTTTTTTTTTTTTTTTTTGATAGAGTTTTGCTCTTGTAGCCCAGGCTGGGTGCAATAGCATGATCTCGGCTCACGCAACCTCTGCCTCCGGGGTTAAAGCGATTCTCCTGCCTCAGCCTCCTGAGTAGCTGGAATTAGAGGCGCCCACCACCATGCTTGGCTAGTTTCTATCTATCTATCTATCTATCTATCTATCTATCTATCTATCTATATCATTCTATTTTATCTCTCTCTAGCTCTTTCAATCTGCTATTTTTAGCAGAGACAGGGTTTCTCCATGTTGGTCAATCTGGTCTCGAACTCCTGACCTCAGGTGATCTGCCCGCCTCGGCCTCCCAAAGGATCCTATTTTTAAATACAGTCCCATTCTGAGTTTCTAGGGAGTTGGGATTTTAACATGTATTTTTGTGGGGGACATAATTTAGCCTGTAAGAGACACACAGGACATTTTCCACAGAATTTTAGACAGTTCCTTCACAAACCTAACAGGTTCTCGGAGCTCTGGTGGAAGCTTCTCCTATAAAAGTAATGAAGATGGGCGAACCCCAAGCCCCATCAGGTGTTAAGGGAAGGGAGGGGTACACGCTAGAGAAAGGGGATGAAGTAAGCCTGTCATAGTCATCTCAGAGAGGAGGGATGTCACTGTCTGTAACATGAAGCTTCTGTTATTTCTTCTCAGTGAAGCCCAGTTCCCTGAAGCAGGTGAGCTTTTCGTGGCATCAGGACGCGGTGACGGTGACGTGTTCTGACCTGTCCTACAGGGGTCTCCTCTATGAGGTTCAGTACCGGAGCCCCTTCGACACAGAGTGGCAGGTGAGCCGGGCGGCCGTGACTCAGGGCGATGGTGGCTGGGCGACCCCCAGGTGCGAGCTGTGGGATTCGCTCTTCAATCAGACCCCCGGGTCCCCTTTGTCTACACCTGCCTGAATTCCACTCTGCTGTTTCTTCCTGAGACAGCTCTAGTCCAGCTCGCATTTCTCTCTGTGTCTCTGAGGGGTCTCCAGAGAAAGAGAACCAATAATACATCTCTCTCTCTCTCTCTCTCTCTCTCTTTCTCTCTCTCTCTCTCTCTATATATATCATTCTTTCTCTCTGTCTTTCAACCTATTATCTATCTATCTATCTATCTATCTATCTATCTATCTAATTCTATTTTATCTGTTTCTAGCTCTTTCAATCTATCTATCTATCTCATTCTATTTTACCTCTATCTCTGTCTTTCGATCTATCATCTATATTGTTCTATTTTATCTCTATCTCTGTCTTTCAAACTATTATCTATCATCTATCTATCTATCTATCTATCTATCTATCTATCTATGATCTATCTATATCTATCTGTCTATCTCTATATCATTCTCTCTGTCTTTCAATTTATCTATCTATCCATATCATTCTATTATATCTCTCTGTATCTCTTTAAATCTATCATCTATGCATCTATCTACGTATGTATGTATCTATCTATCTACCTATCTCATTCTATTTTATCTGACTCTATCTCTTTCTATCTATCTGTCTATCTATCTATCTATCTATCTATCTATCTATCTAACCATTCTATTTTACCTCTATCTCTATCTTTTGATCTATTATCTATCTATCTATCTATCTATCTATCTATCTATCTATCTATCTATCAATCTATCATCTATCTATCTATATCATTCTATTTTATCTCTCTCTAGCTCTTTCAATCTGCTATCTATCTCATTCTATTTTATCTGTCTTTCTCTTTCAATCTATCATCTATCTATATCATTTTATTTTGTCTCTGTCTTTCAATCTATCATCTAGTTTATCGATTAACTCTCTTTGTTCTATCTCTCTATTGCTCAATCCATATCTATTTTATGTACCAACTGTCTTTTATCTATCTATGTACTATCAATCATCTATGTATATCATTCCTATCTCTATCTAGCTCATCTATCTATCATCTCTATCTACCTACCTATTTTCTCTCTCTATTCTACCATCTACTATCCTATGTATTTATCTATCTACATATGTATCTATATATCTATCATCTATCTGTCTCTATCTATTTATATATCATCTATCTGTCTACTTCTCTCTATCACCTGTCTATGTATTATCTATCTATCATCTATTTATCTATCATCTATCTATCATCTATCTATGTATCATCTATCAAGTCTATCATCTCTCTGTTTCATCTATTTATCTATCTTTTCTTTATCTACTTCTAGTCCCACCTCTATCTCTATCTCTACATATCTGTCTCTCTACACACACACACACACACACACACACACACACACAGACACTCAAACACAGGCACACAGACACACACAATGACACACACAGAAACACACAGACACGCACACACACACAGACACACAGACAGACACAGACACACAGACACACAGAAACACAGATATGCACCACACAGACACACACACAGACACACAGACGCACACAGACAGACACACACAGTGTCATGTGCTGCCTAAGGATATTTTTGTCGTCAGCAGACAGCATGTATCACGGTCGTGCCCTGTGATTATCACACGGCTATGATATTATCCTATGCAGGTGTCCCAATTAGTTTCTTCTCTACCCTATTTTTCCTGTAGCTTTTCTATGTTTAGATATGTTTAGATACACAAATACTTGCGTTAGGTTTGCCTGCACTGCTCAGTACAGTAACGTGCTGTACAGGTGCGTAGCCCAGGAACAATTTGCTATACAGCCTAGGTGTGCAGTGGGCTAGACCAGCGAGGTGTGTCTCAATAAACTCTACAATATTCTCACAATGGAGAAGTCACCTCACAAAGTATCTCTCAGAACACGTCCCATTGTTAAGCAATGCATGACTGTGTATCTACATATATGTGTGTATACACACACACATATACACACACATATATGTACACACCTTATATACATAGCTTGTATACACACACATATACACACCCACACATATATGTACACACCTTGTATACATAGCTTATATACACACACACATATACACACCCACACATATATGTACACACCTTGTTTACATAGCTTATATACACACACATACACACACATATGTACACACCTTGTATACATAGCTTATATACACACACACATATACACACCGACACACATATGTACACACCTTGTATACATAGCTTATATACACACACACATACACACCCACACATATATGTACACACCTTGTATACATAGCTTATATACACACACACATATACACACCCACACACATATGTACACACCTTGTATACATAGCTTATATACACACACACATATACACACCCACACCTATATGTACACACCTTGTTTACATAGCTTATATACACACACATATACACACACACATATATGTACACACCTTGTATACATAGCTTATATACACACACACATATATGTACACACCTTGTATACATAGCTTATATACACACACACATATACACACACACATATATGTACACACCTTGTATACATAGCTTATATACACACACACATATACACACCCACACACATATGTACACACCTTGTATACATAGCTTATATACACACACATATATGTACACACCTTGTATACATAGCTTATATACACACACACATATACACACACACATATATGTACACACCTTGTATACATAGCTTATATACACACACATATATGTACACACCTTGTATACATAGCTTATATATACACACACATATACACACACACATATATGTACACACCTTGTATACATAGCTTATATACACACACACATATACACACACATATATGCACACACCTTGTATACATAGCTTATATACATACACATATATACACACATGGGTATGCACAGCTTATATAGACACATAAACACACACATATATACACACTTTATATACACAGCTTATATACAAATATTTATACCCATGTATATACACACCTTACATACACCATATATACACACATATATAAACAGCTTATATACACATATATACACACGTATATACACACTTTATATACACAGCTTATATATACACAGATATATACACACATATATACACATATAGATACACAGCTTATATATACACATATATACACACCTTATATACACAGCTTATATACACATATATACACACACACATATGTACGCACCTAATATACACAGCTTATATATATACACATATATAAACACACATATAGATACACAGCTTATATATACACATATATACACACTTTATATACACAGCTTATATATACACACATATATACACACATATATACACATATAGATACACAGCTTATATATACACATATATACACACATATATACACACCTTATATACACAGCTTATATACACATATATACACACATATATACATGCCTTATATATACACACATATATGTACACACCTCATATGCACAGCTTATATATATACACATATACACACTCTGTGACTAGCTAGAGGTTTGTAAAATACACCAATCGGTGCTCCATAAAAATGCACCAATCAGCACTCTGTGGCTAGCTAGAGGTTTGTAAAATGCACCAATCACTGCTCTGTAAAAATGCACCAATCGGTGCTCTGCGGCTAGCTAGAGGTTTGTAAAATGCGCAAATCAGTGCTCCATAAAAATGCACCAATCAGCACTCTGTGGCTAGCTAGAAGTTTGCTAAAATGTGCCAATCAGTGAGCCATAAAAATGCACCAATTAGCACTCTGCAGCTAGCTAGAGGTTTGTAAAATGCACCAATCGGTGCTCCATAAAAAGGGACCAATCAGCATTCTGTGGCCAGCTAGAGGTTTGTAAAATGCACGAATCAGTGCTCCATAAAAATGCACCAATCAGTGCTCTGCAGCTAGTTAGAGGTTTGTAAAATGCGCCAATCACTGCTCTGTAAAAACACACCAATCAGTGCTCTGTGACTAACTGGAGGTTTGTAGAATGCGCCAATCAGTGCTCCGTAAAAACGCACCAATCAGCACTCTGCAGCTAGCTAGAGGTTTGTAAAATGGACCAATCAGCGCTCCGTAAAAACGCACCAATCAGCACTCTGCAGCTAGCTAGAGGTTTGTAAAATGGACCAATCAGTGCTCCATAAAAACACACCAATCAGTGCTTTGCGACTAGCTAGAGGTTTGTAAAATGCACCAATCAGTGCTCTGTAAAAACACACCAATTAGCACTCTGCAGCTAGCTAGAGGTTTGTAAAATGGACCAATCAGTGCTCCATAAAAACGCACCAATCAGCACTCTGTGGCCAGCTAGAGGTTTGTAAAATGGACCAATCAGCGCGCCATAAAAACACACCAATCAGCACTCTGCAGCCAGCTAGAGGTTTGTAAAATGGACCAATCAGCAGGACATGGGTGGGGACAAATAAGGGAATTAAAAACTGGCCGCCCCAGCCAGCAGCAGCAACCCATCTGGGTCCCCTTCCACACTGTGGAAGATTTGTTCTTTCGGTCTTCACGATAAATTTTCGGTCTTCACGATAAATTTTCGCTCTTCACAATAAATTTTTGCTCTTCACAATAAATCTTGCTGCCGTCCACTGTTCGGGTCCGTACCACCTTTGAGAGCTGTAACCCTCACCGAGAAGGTCCACAGCTCCATTCTTTTTTTTTTTTTTGAGACGGAGTTTCACTCTTGTTGCCCAGGCTGGAGTGCAGTGGCACGAGCTTGGCTCACTGCAACCTCTGTCTACCTTCTGGGTTCACACCATTTTCCTGCCTCAGCCTCCCAAGTAGTTGGGATTACAGGCATCCACCACCACGCCCAGCTAATTTTTGTATTTTTAGTAGAGATGGGGTTTCTCCATGTTGGTCAGGCTGGTCTCAAACTGGCGACCTCAGCTGATCCGCCCACCTTAGCCTCCCAAAGTGCTGGGATGAGATCAGCTGATCCACCCGCCTCGGCCTCCCAAAGTGCTGGGATGACAGGCATGAGCCACCGTGCCTGGCCTTGCAGCTTCATTCTTGAAGTCAGCGAGACCATGAACCCACCGGAAGGAAAACTCCAGACTCACAGGTTACATCACTAATCATTGTGTATATGTGTGTGTGTGTGTCTGTGTGTGTGTTTCTCCAGTCCAAACAGGAAAATACCTGCAATGTCACCATAGAAGACTTGGATGCCGAGAAGTGTTACGCTTTCCGGGCCCGGGTGAAGGCCGTGGAGGATGTGTATGGGCCAGACACGTACCCGAGCGACTGGTCAGAGGTGATGTGCTGGCAGAGAGGCGAGACTCGCGGTAATGTTTGTTACACAGCAGGGCCGCGTAACCTTGTCACCGGGCTGGAGTAGCCATAGCCACCGACACTGTCCTGCTTTCTTGGGAGGGGGGCTCCATCTGAAAGCAATGAGCAATTCCGCTCCTTGCCTTGCTCCCTGCCTGCTTTCACTCGGGCCAGTTTTCCTTCTTTTTTTTTTTTGTTGAGACAGAGTCTCAGTCTGTCGCCCAGGCTGGAGTGCAGTGGTGCGATCTCAGCTCACTGCAACCTCCACCTCCCGGGTTCATGCCGTTCCCCGCCTCAGCCTCCCGGGTAGCTGGGGTGACAGGCGCACACCACCAAGCATGCCTAATTTTTGTATTTTTAGTAGGGACGGGGTTTCTCCATATTGGCCAGGCTGGTCTCAAACTCCTGACCTTGTGATCCGCCCGCCTCAGCCTCCCAAAGTGCTGGGATTAAAGGCGTGAGCCACCGGGCCCAGCCTTCAGTGTATCTTCCTGGCAGTGGCTGTGGGATGTGTTCTCGTCCAGAGACACAGTATCTCTTTCCAGGATAAATTCCATAGGAATGAAAATTTGTTGACAGTAACATTCATTAAAAAAAAAAAAAAAATTAAGGCCTGTCTCTACTAAAAATACAAAAATTAGCCCGGTGTGGTGGCGGACGCCTGTAGTCCCAGCTACTCGGGAGGCTGAGGCAGGAGAATGGCGTGAACCCGGGAGGTGGAGGTTGCAGTGAGCCGAGATCGCGCCACTGCACTCCAGCCTGGGTGACAGAGTGAGATTCTGTCTCAAAAAAAAAAAAAAAAAAAAAAAAAGTAAGTAAAAGATTTGCTGACACTAATATTTACAAAAAAAAAAAAAAAAAAACAAATAAACAACGAAGAAAAAAAAAACACAAAACAATGAGGACGGTGGTTGGGGATGAGACGAACCATCATGTTGAAAATGCACAGCAGCCTTTTTGTTTCGTTTCAGATTCGTGCCCAGAGACACACATGACTCCCAAACCGAAGCTGTCCAAATTTATTTTAGTTTCCAGCCTGGCCATCCTTCTGATGGTGTCTCTTCTCCTTCTGTCTTTACGGAAATTATGGAGGTAAGGAGGAATCCTGCCAGGCATGGGTGGAGGATTTTGCTTGCAGAGTATCTGTGAAGTGGGAGAAAAGATTAACAGCCTGACAGAATCATTTTGCTGGGCTTCAGTTTCCAGTACAACGTCCACTTTTCTGACAGTGCGTTACAAGAAATTTCGGAGGGGCCGGGCACGGTGGCTCCTACCTGTAATCCCAGCACTTTGGGAGGCCGAGGCGGGCAGATCACAAGGTCACGAGTTTGAGACCAGCCTGGCCAATATGGTGAAATCCTATCTCTACTAAAGAATACAAAAATTAGGGTTGGACGCAGTGGTTCACGCGTGTGATCCCAGCACTTTGGGAGGCTGAGGCAGGTGAATCACGAGGTCAAGAGATCGAGACCATCCTGGCCACCAGCGTGGCCAACATGGTGAAAACCCGTCTCTAATAAAAACACAAAAATTAGCCGGGCGTGGTGGCAGGCACCTGTAGTCCCAGCTACTCGGGAGGCTGAGGCAGGAGAATCGCTTGAACCCGGGGGGCGAAAGTTGCAGTGAGCCGAGATCGCGCCATTGCACTCCAGCCTGGGTGACAGAGCAAGACTTCGTCTCAAAAAACAAAACAAAAAACAAAACAAAAAAATTAGATTGGCTAGGTGCAGTGGCTCATGCCTGCAATCCCAGTACTTTAAGAGGCCGAGGCAGGTGGACCACCTGAGGTCAGGAGTTCGAGACTAGCCTGGCCAACATTCCAAAACCCCCACCTCTACTACAAATATAAAAATTAGCCGGGTGCACTAGCACACGCCTGTCATCCCAGCTACTCCGGAGGCTGAGGCAGGAGAATCGCTTGAACCCAGGAGGTGGAGGTTGCAGGGAGCTGAGATTGCACCATTATACTCCAGCCTGGGCAACAAGGGTGAAACTCTGTCTGAAAGAAAGAAAACAGAAAACGAGCCGGGCATGGTAGCATGTTCTTGTAGTCCCAGCTACTTGGGAGGCCGAGGCAGAAGGATGGCTTGAGGTTAGGAGTTTAAGGCTGCAGTGAACTGTGACTGCACCACTGCACTCCAGCCTCGGTGACAGAGCGAGATTCCATCTCTCAAAAAGAAAAGAAGCCCAGGTAAAGCTGGGCAGCTTGGTGACGGCAGCAAGAATTGTACAAGCTCTGATATTGTCGTTGCTCAAGCTGTGACTGAATTTTCAGCTTTGGATCCAGTTAGAGATCTAGCCGAAACAATATTCTTTCAGACCCCAGAGAGAGCTTTTCAAAAATGTGGAGGTTGAGTTATTTTCTTATTTATCTATGTGTGTATTTATTTTCAGACAGAGTCTCGCTCTGTCTCCCTGGCTGGAGTGCAATGGTGCGATCTCGGCTCACTGCAACCTCCGCCTCCCCGGTTCAAGCGATTCTCCTGCCTCAGCCTCCCGAGTAGCTGGGGAGTTGAGTCATTTTCTTATTTATTTATTTATGTGTGTATTTATTTTGAGATGAAATCTTACTCTGTCACCCAGGCTGGAGTGCAGTGGCACGATCTCGGCTCACTGCAACCTCTGCCTCCCAGGTTCAAGCCATTCTCCTGCCTCAGCCTCTTGAATAGCTGGGACTAAAGGTGTGCGCCACCACGCCCGGCTAATTTTTGTATTTTTAGTAGAGACAGGGTTTCACCATGTTGGCCAGGCTGGTCTTGAACTCCTGACCTCAGGAGATCCGTCTGCCTTGGCCTCCCAAAGTGCTGGGATGACAGGCATGAGCCACTGCACCCGGCCAACCTCCTCTTCTTATAAAGACCTCAGCCCTGTTCAAACAGACCCTCCCTAGTGACCTCATTTTACCATCATCACCTTGTTAGAGACCCCCTCCCCCATTTCCAAATATAGTTTCATTGTGAGGTTGAGGATTAGAATTTCAACACAGGAATTTTCAAGAGTGACGGTCTCGTTTCAGCCCATCTCGTCAACAAGGTGCAAATAATCACGTATTTAATGCAAATCCGTGGTGTGCACAGGACGTGGCTCACTGTCCATCACACCTTATTCCCGGTGGGAACTTTTATATTTTTTAAGACAGAGTCTCGCTCTGTCACCCAGGCTGGAGTGCAATGGTATGGTCTTCACTCACTGCAACCTTCGCCTCCCAGGTTCAAGCGATTCTCCCGCCTCAGCCTCCCGAGTAGCTGGGATTATAGGCGTCCGCCACCACACCCAGTTAATTTTTGTATTTTTTGTATTTTTTTTTTTTTTTAAGACAGAGTCTCGCTCTGTCACCCAGACTGGAGTGCAGTGGCGCAATCTCAGCTCACTGCAACCTCCACCTCCTGGGTTCAAGCAATTCTCCCGCCTCAGCCTCCCGAGTAGCTGGGATTACAGGCGTCCGCCACCTCACCCAGTTAATTTTTGTATTTTTATTTATTTATTTTTTTAAAGACAGAGTCTCACTGTGTCGCCCAGGCTGGAGTGCAATGGTGCGATCTCGGCTCACTGCAACCTCCGCCTCCCGGGTTCACGCCATTCTCCTGCCTCAGCCTCCCGAGTAGCTGGTACTACAGGTGCCCTGGCTAATTTTTTTCTTGTATTTTCACTAGAGACGGGGTTTCACCATGTTGGCCAGGCTGGTCTCGATCTCTTGACCTCAGGTGATCCACCCGCCTCGGCCTCCCAAAGTGCTGGGATGACAGGCGTGAGCCACCGCGCCCAGCCTCCTGGGGGAAACTTTGTGAGGACCCCAGAGGCAGGGTCCCTGGGGAGGGTGAGGAGACACGTGTATCCACGCGGAAGGCCCTGCCCTGCCGTTCTTGGTCTCTCCCCGGGGTCCGTACCCTGCACGTGCTTCTTCCCAGCCCGGCTTGGGGGACAGTGCCTGACCTGACCACATTCTCCGTCTCTATTTCAGAGTGAAGAAGTTTCTCATGCCCAGCGTGCCAGACCCGAAATCCACCTTCCCTGGGCTCTTTGAGATACACCAAGGGAACTTCCAGGTATCTGCCCTCTCTTTGCATCTCCTCTCCTATCCACCAAGCAGGTGCATCGTGCCCACACTCGTATCTCCCTGACCGACGCTTTTAGAGAACGATATTTAGGGCTGGGCGCGGTGGCTCACGTCTGTCATCCCAGCACTTTGGGAGGCCAAGGCAGGTGGATCACGTCAGGTCAGGAGTTCGAGACCGGTCTGGTCAACGTGGTGAAACCCCGTCTCTACTAAAAATACAAGAATTAGCCGGGCGTGGTGGCAGGTGCCTGTCATCCCAGCTACTCTGGAGGCTGAGGCAGGAGAATCGCTTGAACCGTGGAGGCAGAGGTTGTGGTGAGCTGAGATTGTGCCACTGCACTCCAGCCCGGGGGACAGAGCCAGACTCTGCCAAGGAAAAAAAAAAAAAAGGAAGGAAGGAAGGGAAGGAGGGAGGGAGGGAGGGAGGAAAGGGGGAGAGAGAAAGGAAGGAAGGAAGGAAGGAAGGAAGGAAGGAAGGAAGGAAGGAAGGAAGGAAGGAAGGAAGGAAGGAAGGAAGGGGAGAAAGAAAGAAAGAAAGAAAGAGAGAAAGAAAGAAAGAGAGAAAGAGAGAAAGAGAGAGAGAGAGAGAAGGAAAGAAAGAAAGAAGAGAGAGAGAAAGAAAGAAAGAAAGGGAAAGAGAGAAAGAAAGAGAAAGAAGGAAAGAAGGAAGGAAAAGAAGGAGAAGAAGGAAAGAAAGAAAAGAAAAAGGAAGAGAGAAAGAAAAAAAAAAAGAAAGAAAGGAAAGAGGAAATAAAAGGGGCGTGATCTCGGCTCACTGCAACCTCTACCTCCCGGGTTCAAGCAATTCTCCTGCCTCAGCCTCCCGAGTAGCTGGGATGACAGGCACCCGCCACCACACCCGGCTCATTTTTGTATTTTTAGTAGAGATGTGGGTTTTCACCATGTTGTCCAGGCTGGTCTCAAACTCAAATCCACCCACCTCGGCCTCCCAAAGTGCCGGGATGACAGGCATGAGCCACCGTGCCCGGCCTGTGTGTTGATTTTAATGCTGCTTGGTTGTGTCTGAATTTCAAAGGGAACAGGGTAGAAGGAAGCATGTCCAACTCTGACTTCCCGTGATGTCTCCAACTAGGTTTTAAGATAACTTTGGAATCACCTTGACCCAGTGGAGAGTCCGTCAGCCTGTTGGAGGGCTTAGAATTTTATTTCTGGGGGCCGGGCACGGTGGCTCATGCCTTTGATCCCAGCACTTTGGGAGGCCGAGGCGGGCGGATCACCTGAGGTTGGGAGTTTGAGACCAGCCTGGCCAACACGGAGAAACCCCGTCTCTACTAAAAATACAAAATTAGCCACGTGCGGTGGTGAACACCCGCAATCCCAGTTACACAACCAAAGCTCTTGTCTGGGGATTTAGACCTCCCAGACGAGAGAGCTTTTCTGTTCCATTGGGAATGGCATGGTTTCCGTGGGAGGCTGCCCGGTTCCAGGGACGTCTGTGGTGGGTACCATGTGGACACTGTCTGTGGTGTGTCCGTTGTGTTTGAGCTCGCGTGTTTCCTCGTGGTAGGAGTGGATCACAGACACCCAGAACGTGGCCCACCTCCACAAGATGGCAGGTGCAGAGCCAGAAGGTGGCCCTGAGGAGTCCCTGGTGGTCCAGTTGGCCAAGACGGAAGCCGAGTCACCCAGGACGCTGGACCCACGGACCGAGGACAAAGAGACCTCTGGGGGATCCCTCCCGCTTCCCCACCAGCCGCCCCTGCAAGGCGGTGATGTGGTCACTCTTGGGGGCTTCACCTTTGTGATGAATGACGGCTCGTATGTGGCGTTATGATGGACAGACAACTGGCAAAAGTCAACGTCAGGGTCCACGTTGACGTTTAAAGACCGAGGGGAGTGTCCCGGGGACTCCACACCACCATGGACGGGGATGGTCCTCTCCAGTGATGGTAGGGCCAGGAACCTCTGAAGACCCAACCTCACCGCCTAACGAAGATGCTCTTACGCTCAGTTTCCCCCACGTGGGTCTCTCGGTTCAAAGGCTTGATGGCGGATGGGAGCCAACTGCTGGAGGAGATGGTCTCCCAGCTCCTTTTTCTGCCTGAACGTTGCGACGTAAACCCCAAGGCAGGACGTCCAAAATGCTCTAAGACCATCTTCCCCACTTTGTGAGCCCCCAGTTCCGTCCGTGTTCCATTTCCCTAGGACTGGATTCTCTGAGGAGTTTTTGTTTGTTTGTTTGGAGACAGAGTCTCACTCTGTCGCCCAGGCTGGAGTGCAGTGGGCACGATCTCGGCTCGCTGCAACCTCTGCCCCCCGAGTTCAAGTGATTCTCCCGCCTCAGCCTCCTGGGTACCTGGGATCACAGGTGCGCACCACCAGGCTCGGCTAGTTTTTGTATTTTTAGTAGAGACGGGGTTTCTCCGTGTTAGCCAGGATGGTCTCGATCTCCTGACCTCGTGATCCGCCTGCCTCGGCCTCCCAAAGTGCTGGGATTGCAGGCGTGAGCCACCGCGCCTGGCCCTCATTTCATCTTGACTTCTTCTGTTACACTCCACTGAGTGAAGACAAGAGAGAAAAACCGAAATTAAAGCATTTTCACGTGTTTCTTTCTTCAACATTTATTTCAGGTCTGAGTACATGTGCAGGTGTATTACGTGGGTGCATTGCGTGATGCTGAGGGTTGCGGTATGAAGGATCTGGTTACCCTGATACTGAACGTAGTATCCAACAGTGACTTTTTCTTTTTTCTTTTTTCTTTTGAGATGGAGTTTCCCTCCTGTCGCCCAGGCTGGAGTGCAGTGACACGATCTCGGCTCACTGCAACCTCCACCTCCCGGGTTCAAGTGATTCTCCTGCCTCAGCCTCCCGAGTAGCTGGGACTACAGGCACCTGCCACCACCACGCCCGGATAATTTTTGTATTTTTAGTGGAGACGGGGTTTCATCATATTGGTCAGACTGGTCTCGAACTCCTGACCTCGTGATCCACCCGCCTCGGCCTCCCAAGTGCTGGGATTAAGGTGTGAGTCACCTCACCAGGCCTAATAGTAAGTTTTTCAACCCTTGCCCCCTCTCTCCCTACCCCATCTGGTAGTACCTAGGATTTTTTGTTCTCATCTCTATGTACCAAATGTTTGCTTCTATTTTTTTTTTTTTTTTTTTTTTTTGAGACAGAGTCTTGCTCTGTCGCCCAGGCTGGAGTGCACTGGCACAATTTTGGCTCACGGCAACCTCCGCCTCCCAGGTTCAAGCCATTCTCCTGCCTCAGCCTCCCGAGTAGCTGGGATGACAGGCACCTGCCACCAGGCCTGGCTAAAATTTTTGTATTTTTAGTAGAGACGGGGTTTCACCGTGTTAGCCAGGATGGTCTCGATCTCCTGACCTCGTGATCCCCCCGCCTCGGCCTCCCAAAGTGCTGAGATGACAGGCGTGAGCTACCGCGCCCGGCCAGCAATCTTATGGTATACATATATGTATATATAGACACTAATAGTTGATAGCAATCTTATAGTGTGTGTGTGTATACACACACTAATAGTGCATAGCAATGTTACAGAGTGTCTGTGTGTGTATATATACACAAATAGTGCATAGCAATGTTACAGAGTGTGTGTGTGTATACACAAATAGTGCATAGCAATGTTACAGAGTGTGTGTGTCTGTGTGTGTATATACACACACTAATAGTGCATAGCAATGTTACACAGTGTGTGTGTGTATATACACAAATAGTGCATAGCAATGTTACAGAGTGTGTGTGTGTATATACACAAATAGTGCATAGCAATGTTACAGAGTGTGTGTGTGTCTGTGTGTGTATATACACAAACACTAATGGTGCATAGCAATGTTACAGAGTGTGTCTGTGTGTGTGTATATACACAAATAGTGCATAGCAATGTTACAGAGTGTTTGTGTGTGTGTGTATATACACAAATAGTGCATAGCAATGTTACAGAGTGTTTGTGTGTGTGTGTATATACACACACTAATGGTGCATAGCAATGTTACAGAGTGTGTGTGTGTATATATACACAAATAGTGCATAGCAATGTTACACAGTGTGTGTGTGTGTATATACACAAATAGTGCATAGCAATGTTACAGAGTGTGTGTGTGTCTGTGTGTGTATATACACAAACACTAATGGTGCATAGCAATGTTACAGAGTGTGTCTGTGTATATATACACACACTAATAGTGCATAGCAATGTTACAGAGTATGTGTGTCTGTGTGTGTGTGTATACACATACATATACATACGAGCTGCTGCGCCCGTCCTGTACTTCTTTATTTACTTTTAAGACCGAGTCTCACTCTGTCGCCCCGGCTGGAGTGCAGTAGCGCGATCTCAGCTCACTGCAAATTCTGCCTCCCTAAAATGTATAAAACCAAGTTGTGGCCAGACACGGGGGCTCACGCCTCTTATCCCAGCACTTTGGGAGGCTGAGGCGGGTGGATCACTTGAGGTCAGGAGTTCGAGACCAGTCTGGCCAACATGGTGAAACCCGGCCTCTACTAAAAATGCAAAAATTAGCCAGGCGTGGTGGCCCATGCCTGTAATCCCAGCTACTCGGGAGGCTGAGACATGAGAACTGCTTGAACCAGGATCCGGGAGGCAGAGGTGGTGGTGAGCCGAGATCGTGCCACTGCACTCCAGCCCAGGCGACAGAGCGAGACTCCGAACCACCCCTCCCTCCCTCAAAAGGAAAAAACAAAGCAAACAGACAAAAAAACCCCAAAATAACAAAAAAAAAAGCTATGTCCCCACCTGTCTCAGATTTTCCGGGTTTACACATTGTTGGAAATGAAGTTTTTGGTGTCACACACAAAAAAGAATTAACGCAGGAACAAATGATCTCTCAGCAAGATGAGCTTTCCTTTCTGTGCTATTCAACAGCTGTCCAGCCACGAGAGCACACGGAACAAAGGAGACAGTTATTTATAACCTGAGGCATCTATCCTACTGCTGTGTCCACTTTCCATTGGCTAGAATACAACGTCACATTTTACACTTTACCCAATTGGCTATTAGTTTAAGACTTTTTTATTTTATTTTATTTTATTTTATTTTATTTTATTTTATTTTATTTTATTTTTTTATTTTTATTTTATTTTATTTTATTTTATTTTATTTTATTTTATTTTATTTTATTTTATTTTATTTTATTTTATTTTATTTTTTTGAGACGGAGTCTCGCTCTGTCCCCCAGGCTGGAGTGCGGTGGCGCGATCTCCACTCACTGCAACCTCCGCCTCTCGGGTTCACGCCTTTCTCCTGCCTCAAGTTTAAAACTTTTTTAATGGGGTAAGGGGAACAGAACAAAGAAAGAAAAAGAAGTTGCCCAGGGATTGTTAAGGAAGCATCTGCAAATAAGAAATGGCAGGCACTATGGGCTGGGGCTTGCCTAGTTGTGTCCAGGCGTGCTGGAGCAAGCTAGGACAGCTGATTTGGATTATATATATATATACACACACACACACATACTAATAGTGGATACCTATCTTATATATATGTGTATATATATATACACACACACTAATAGTGGATAGCAATCCTAGTGTATGTATGTATAGATCTATATACACACACTAATAGTGGATAGCAATCTTATAGTGTGTATATATACACACACACTAATAGTGGATAGCAATCTTACAGTATATATATATACACACACTAATAGTACATAGAAATCTTGTAGTGTGTATATATACACACTAATAGTGGATAGCAACCTTATAGTGTATATATATTATACACTAATAGTAGCAATCTTATAGTGTGTGTGTATATATATACACATAGTGCGTAGCAATCTTATAGTGTATATATATATATACACACACTAATATGGATAGCAATCTTACAGCGTGTATATATATATACAGACACTAATAGTGGATAGCAATCTTATAGTGTGTATATATATACAGTAACAGTGAATAGCAATCTTATAGTGTGTGTATATATATATTACACACTAATAGTGGATAGCAATCTTGTAGTGGATATATATATACACACACACACATTAATAGTGGATAGCAATCTTATAGTGTATATATATATACACTAATAGTGGATAGCAATCTTGTAGTCGATATATATACACACACACTAATAGTGGATAGCAATCTTATAGTGTGTATATATATACACTAATAGTGGATAGCAATCTTATAGTGTGTATATATATACACTAATAGTGGATAGCAATCTTATAGTGTACATACATATACACTAATAGTGGATAGTAATCTTGTAATGATATATATATACACACACATTAATAGTGGATAGTGATCTTACAGTTTGTGTGTGTATATATATACACACACTAATAGTGGACAGCAGTCTTACAGAGTATATATGTATATACACACACACTAATAGTGGATAGCAATCTTATAGTGTATATATATATACACACACTAATAGTACATAGAAATCTTATAGTGTGCATATATACACACCAATAGTGGATAGCAATCTTATAGTGTGTGTATATATATACTAATAACGGATAGCAATCTTATAGTGTGTATATATATATGCTAATAGTGGATAGCAATCTTATAGTGTACATACATATATTATACACTAATAGTGGATAGTAATCTTGTAGTGATATATATATATACACACACACATTAATAGTGGATAGCGATCTTACAGTTTGTGTGTGTGTATATATATACACACTAATAGTGGACAGCAATCTTAGAGTGTATCTATATATCCACACACACTAATAGTGGATAGCAATCTTACAGTGTATATATATACACACACTAATAGTACATAGAAATCTTGTAGTGTGTATATATACACACTAATAGTGGATAGCAACCTTATAGTGTATATATATTATACACTAATAGTAGATAGCAATCTTATAGTGTGTGTGTATATATATACACATAGTGCGTAGCAATCTTATAGTGTACATATATATATACACACACTAATATGGATAGCAATCTTACAGCATGTATATATATATACAGACACTAATAGTGGCTAGCAATCTTATAGAATATATATACACACACACTAATAGTGGACAGCAATCTTACAGTTATATATATATACACACACACTAATAGTGGATAGCAATCTTACAGTGTATATATATATACACACACACTAATAGTAGATAGCAATCTTACAGTGTGTATATATATATACACACACTAATAGTACATAGAAATCTTATAGTGTGTATATATACACACCAATAGTGGATAGCAATCTTATAGTGTATATATATTATACACTAATAGTAGATAGCAATCTTATAGTGTATGTATATATGTACACACACACATAGTGCATAGCAATCTTATAGTGTGTATATATACACACACACTAATATGGATAGCAATCTTATAGCATGTATATATACATACACACACACACTAATAGTGGATAGCAATCTTACAGTGTGAATATATATATACACACACACACACACACACACACCCCAATAGTGGCTAGCAATCTTACAGAGTACATATATATACACACTAATAGTGGATAGCAATCTTATAGAATATATACACACACACTAATCGTGGATAGCAATCTTATAGAACACACATACAGACACACACACTAATGGGGGTAGCAATCTTACAGAGTATATATATATACACACTAATAGTGGCTAGCAATCTTACAGAGTATATATATACACACATACTAATAGTGGCCAGCAATCTTACAGAGTATATATATATATACACACACTAATAGTGGCCAGCAATCTTATAGAATATATACACACACACTAATCGTGGATAGCAATACACATACACACACACACACACACACACTAATGGGGGTAGCAATCTTACAGGGTATATATATATATACACATACTAATAGTGGCTAGCAATCTTACAGAGTATATATACACACACTAATAGTGGCCAGCAATCTTATAGAATATATATACACACACTAATCGTGGATAGCAATACACACACACACACACACACACACACACTAATGGGGGTAGCAATCTTAGAGTGAAAAATTGTGACTTTTTATAATCTTTGAAGGAGAACTTTCCCATTTCTCACAACATTACTGTGTGTCCAAAGTACTTTTGAAGTTTGAAACTCTCTGTGCAGTTACCCGAAGGCCCCCTCCCTCGGCTGTGTGTTTGCTTTTCTCGTTACTGGAACGGTGTGAGAGGTGTCCTGAGGTGTGGTCGGTTTCTGATGTCCCTGCAGATAGTGGAGAATGTTCCTGTAGCAGGTTCCCCGTGGGCCCCTTGGCTTGAAGGATGACATCCTATCTCTGAGTTATTGAGATTTTGCTTCTTTGGGTGGGATTGGGTTTAAGTAAAATTTCCTGCAGGTGCGGTAAGGAAGCTTTCAGCAGCCGCACTTCGAATAATTGTGTGTGTCTGTGTGTGTGTGTGTGTGTGTGTGTGTGAGATTGTTGTAGGGAACACAGAATTAAAATCTTTTTCCCACCAGGCGCAGTGGCTCACGCCTGTCATCCCAGCACTTTAGGAGACTGAGGCGGGTGGATCACTTGAGGTCAGGAGTTCAAGACCAACCTGGCCAGCATGGTGAAACCCCGTCTCTACTAAAAACACAAAAATTAGCCGGGTGTGGTGACGGGCACCTGTCATCCCAGCTACTCGGGAGGCTGAGGCAGAAGAATCGCTTGAACCCGGGAGGCAGAGGGTGCCGTGAGCCGAGGCCGTACCATCGCACTCCAGCCTGGGCAACAAGAGCGAAACTCCGTCCTCCCATCCCCACACAGAAAAAAGCCCCGCAGAGCATGTTCTAGAGAATCAGTCATGAGTCACAGATGTTATCTCTCCTTGGGGGAACTTTCTGTATCAGCCGGGGGCCCCTGTTCCTTTCTCCTGAAATAATCGTTACTTGTGATCAGTAGCAGACATGACGGGCCCATCGCTGAAAGCCCCAGTTGAAAACCTGGGTGTTTCTGGTCCAGAGAGTGAGTTAAAAAGGCAGACAAGAACGAACCCAGAAGCCAGGTGCAGTGGCTCACACCTGTAATCCCAGCATTTTGGGGAGGCTGGGCTGGGTGGATCCCTTGAGCCCAGGAGTTGAAGACCAGCCTGGACAACATGACAAGACCCCATCTCTTATATAATAATATATAATAATACTAATACTACTACTACTAATAAAATAATAATAAAAAATAATAATAAAAAAATAATAACAATAAAAAATAAAATAATAATTAAAAAATAATAAAAAAATTAGCTGGGTGTACTGGCTAATTTTTGTAATACACTCAGTATTATCTAAAGTTTTTGCAAAAAAAAAGTATTTTCATTTCTTTTTTTATTTTTGAGATGGAGTCTCGCTCTGTCACCCAGGCTGGAGTGCGGTGGTGCGATCTCGGCTCACTGCAACCTCCGCCTCCCGGGTTCACGCTGTTCTCCTGCCTCAGCCTCCTGAGTGGCTGGGATTACAGGCAACCACCACCACGTCCGGCTAGTTTTTGTATTTTTAGTAGAGACACGGTTTCACCGTGTTGGCCAGGCTGGTCTCAAACTCGTGACTTCAGGTGATCCACCTACCTTGGCCTCACAAGAGACTGGGATTACAGGCGCCCGCCACCGCGCCTGGCCTCTGTTTTCTTTGTCGTTTAAATGGAGATGAAATTCGCATCATGTCAAATGCAACGTTTTATACTCAACCTCAGTAATCATCAGGGAAATGCAGATTTTAAAATCACACTGAAACACCACGTTGCCCCAGCCAGAATGACCATTATTAAAAAGTAAAAAAAAAAAAAAAAAAAAAAGATATTGGCGTGGGTGTGGTGAAAACGGAATGCTTTATATACTCCTGGTGGGGAATGTAAATTAATACAAGCTCTATGAAAAGCAGTAAGGAGGCTGGACACGGTGGCTCACGCCTGTCATCCCAGCACTTTGGGAGGCCGAGGCGGGCGGATCACCTGAGGTCAGGAGTTTGACACCAGCCTGGTCAACACGGTGAAACCCTGTCTCTACTAAAAATACAAAAATTAGCCGGGCGAGGTGGCGGGCGCCTGTCGTCCCAGCTACTCGGGAGGCTGAGGCAGGAGAATGGCGTGAACCCGAGAGGCGGAGGCTGTAATAAGCTAAGATTGTGCCACTGCACTCCAGCCTGGGCGACAGGGTGAGACTCCATCTCAAAAAAAAAAAAAAAAAAAAAAAGAAAAAAGAATAGATTGAAATAGAGATTTCTGCAAAACTGTGCTAAATGAAGACCTCAAGGGGCTCAGACAACCTGTTTCGGGACTCGGTGACCATTGTCTGTGTCCATCTTCAATTGAATTCAAATTTACTATTTAACTTTTCCTCCACACACCTGTCATGACTTTTCCACATTCTCTTCAATTGAAAAAAAAAAAATCACATAAAATGAGTATTTGGAGGCTGGATACGGTGCCCCCACGCGTTTGCCAGAAACTCCATGAATTTAAGCCGTGCCGACCTCTGTGGGTTGAGACACTCCCGGCGAGGCTGACGTCAAAATCGCTTTTTACCAAGTTCTTAGAGGCAAAGTCCACTTAGACACACGTACTCACGTATTCACGTTATTAAAAAACAAAACAAAAAAAAATCGTGGCTCTCACAAGGAACAGTGAAATTTTACGAGCAAGCAAAAGCTCTTTTTTCGATTTCGTTCTTGGCCAAAGCCTTATTTCTGGGCCCTCGGTCACAGACGTCTCTGGATCTCCTCAAATGTAAAACGGGGAGGGTGTTGACGGATGACCTACCTCGGTGGCCCTCGGCTATTTTTCTATGATATGATTATTTTGTTTTCGAGACGAAGTCTGGCTCTGTCACCCAGGCTGGAGTTGAGGGACACGATCTTGGCTCCCTGCAACCTCCACCTCCCGGGTTCGAGCGATTCTCCTGCCTCAGCCTCCTGAGTAGCTGGGATTACACCCTGCCACTCTGCTCGGCTAATTTTTGTCCTTTTAGTAGAGACGGGGTTTCGCCGTGTTGTCCAGGCTGGTGTCGAACTCCTGACCTCAGGCGATCTGCCCATCTTGGCCTCCCAGAGTGCTGGGATTACAGGTGTGAGCCGCTGCACCCAGCCAATTATTATTATTATTTATTTTGAGATGGTGTCTTGCTCTGTCATCTTCGCTGGAGTGCAGTGGTGCCATCTCGGCTCACTGCAACCTCTGCCTCCCCGGTTCAAGCCATTCTCCTGCCTCAACCTCCCCAGTAGCTGGGATTACCGGTGTGTGCCACCATGCCCGGCTAATTTTGTATTTTTAATAGAGATGGGGTTTCTCCATGTTGGTCAGGCTGGTCTCGAACTCCCAAGCTCAGGTGATCCACCCGCCTCGGCCTCCTAAAGTGCTGGGATGACAGGCGTGAGCCACCGCGTCCCGGCCTGTACCCTGTTAATAAACTTGCTTTTGCTTTGCACTGTGTGAACTGGACCTGAATTCTTCCTTGCACGAGACTCAGGAACCTCTCTTGAGGTCTGGACCAGGAACCCTTTCCCGTCACAAAACCAGGCACAGGAGTCCCTGGTTCCTGGTAAGACAAGGTGTGAGGAGGAAGTGGCTGAATCAAGAAGAGGTTTTCTTATCTCCCCTTCTTCGCATTGGTTTTCCTTTCAGGAATCCTTAGGACAAAGCGGCCTGTTTTTGGGGAATGTGTGTTCTGAAGCCTTTGCAGGGATATTGGAACCGTGCTGGCCATGCTTAGATTCGCCTCTGAGAGCTTCTTCGATTCTGTAGCAGGACGAGCCGCAGACAAAACTCCTCAGACACCGGATGAAAGAAGGAAGAGGTTTTTTATTCGGCCGGGAGCGTCGGCAGACTCGCGTCTTAAGAGCCGAGCTCCCCAAAAAAGAAATTCTTGGCCTTTTTGAAGGCTTACAACTGTAAGGGGTCCACGTGAAAGGGTCGTGATAAATCGAGTCAGCGTTGGGGGGAATTATGCTGCAATTCACCAGGAAAGCAAGAAATGCATTTGAAAGACCATTTCCATGGAAGCAAGAAATGCATTTGCCAGACAATTTCCAGGAAAGCTAGAAATGTATTTGATTGACAGTTTCCACGGAAGCCAGAAATGCATTTGACAATTTCCAGGAAGCAAGAAATGCATTTGAAAGACCATTTCCACGGCAGCAAGAAATGCATTTGACAGACAATTTCCACGAAGCAAGAAATGCATTTGAAAGATAGTTTCCAGGAAAGCAAGAAATGCATTTGAAAGACAATTTCCAAGAAGCAAGAAATGCATTTGACAGACAGTTTCCACGGAAGCAAGAAATGCATCAGACAGTTTCCACGGAAGGAAGAAATGCATTTGACAATTTCCAGGAAGCAAGAAATGCATTTGAAAGACAATTTCCACCAAAGCAAGAAGTGTATTTGATTGACAGTTTCCACGGAAGCAAGAAATGCATTTGACAATTTCCACAAAGCAAGAAATGCATTTGAAAGACAGTTTCCATGGAAGCAAGAAACGCATTTGAAAGACCATTTCCACGGAAGCAAGAAATGCATTTGAAAGACAGTTTCCAGGAAAGCAAGAAATGCATTTGAAAGACAATTTCCACGGAAGCAAGAAATGCATTTGACAATTTCCACGAAGCAAGAAATGCATTTGAAAGACAGTTTCCAGGAAAGCAAGAAATGTATTTGAAAGACCATTTCCACGGAAGCAAGAAATGCATTTGACAGACAGTTTCCACGGAAGCAAGAAATGCATCAGACAGTTTCCACGGAAGGAAGAAATGCATTTGACAATTTCCAGGAAGCAAGAAATGCATTTGAAAGACCATTTCCACGGAAGCAAGAAACGCATTTGAAAGATCATTTCCACGGAAGCAAGAAATGCATTTCACAATTTCCACAAAGCAAGAAATGCATTTGAAAGACAGTTTCCACGGAAGCAAGAAACGCATTTGAAAGACCATTTCCACGGAAGCAAGAAATGCATTTGAAAGACAGTTTCCACGGAAGCAAGAAATGCATTTGAAAGACAGTTTCCACGGAAGCAAGAAATGCATTTGAAAGACAATTTCCAAGAAGCAAGAAATGCATTTGAAAGACCATTTCCACGGAAGCCAGAAATGCACTTGACAATTTCCAGGAAGCCAGAAACGCATTTGAAAGACCCTTTCCACAGCAGGAATGATGTCAGGGGAAATTCATGGCATGAGTTGAGCCTGTGCGTTACTTCCTGGGGATCTGGAGCCCTCACGTGTCCTGTCCACTGACCAGCTCGGGGTTTATTCATCGTTTTCTTGTAGGGAGGACGTTTTGTTACTTCTAGTAAAAAAAAAAAAAAAAATTTGCCTCTGTGCAGACCATGAACAAATTCTTCTAGGTTGATTCCTGCAAGCTTCAGAATTGAGCGTTCCTGACTGAGGCCTACCTGTAGCTGTTTTCTGGGCGTGGTGGACGGTAGGGAAGCGTTTTCAGACGTTGGCCACAGTCTATGACCCTTGCTCCTTCCAGTGATGATAAAAGGTTTTGTGAGTCCTTTGGTTCATCACAAAACTTCAGCACAAGTCATGTCCCTGAGCACCTGTGTCCATCCTGGAATTGCTGAGCGCTCTTGGGCTCACTCAGAGTCCCTCGCCCTGTGGCTGCACCGGCTTCATTGTACAACTTTCTAATCCATGTTGAGATCCTGATAGCGGACTCTCGGACAGACCCTATTTCTTGTTTCTCTTCCCCCCTCCTGCTGTTTCCCCTCCTCCTCCCATTCCTCTTTCTCCTTCTTATCTTTCTCTGCCTCCTCCTGCTTCTCCCCCTCCTCCCCCTCTTTCCAGTCCTCCTTGCTCCCCCTTCCCCTTCTCCTCCCTCGTCCTCACTCCTCCTCCTCCCTTCCCCCTCCCCCACTTCTCCTCCTCCCCCCTTCTCCTTCTCCTCCCCCTCTTCTCCTCCCTTTCCCTTCCCCCTTCCCCTCGTCCTCCTCCTCTCCTCCTCCCTCATCCCCCATCCTCCTCCCTTCCCCTGCTTCTCCTCCACTTCTCTTCTCCTCGTCCTCCTCCCTCCTGCTCCCCCTCCTCCCCCTCCTCCTTCTCTTCTTCGCCTCCTTTTTCTGTCCCCTCCTCCCTTCCCCTCCTCCTCCTCCCTTCCCCCTCCCCCACTTCTCCTCCTTCCCCCTTCCCCTTCTCTCCCTCTTCTCTCCCTTTCCCTTCTCCCTTCCCCTCGTCCTCCTCCTCTCCTCCTCCCTCATCCCCCATCCTCATCCCTTCCCCTGCTTCTCCTCCACTTCCTCCTCCCTTCTGCTCCCCCTCCTCCCCTCCTCCTTCTCTTCTTTGCCTCCTTTTTCTGTCCCCTCCTCCCTTCCCCTCCTCCTCCTCCCTCGTCCTCACTCCTCCTCTTCCCTCCTCCTCCCTTCCCCTTCCCCCACTTCTCCTCCTTCCCCCTTCTCCTTCTCTCCCTCTTCTCTCCCTTTCCCTCCTCCCTTCCCCTCCTCCTCCCCCTCTTCTGCTCCCTCATCCCCCCCTCCCCCTCCTTCTCCTCCACTTCTCTTCTCCCCTCCTCTTCCTACCTTCCTCTTCTCCCTCCTCCCTCCTCCTCCTCCTTCTCCTCCTCCTTTTCCCGCCCCCTCCTCGCTTCCCCTCATCCTCCTTTCTCGTCCTGACTCCTCCTCTTCCCTCTTCCTCCCCCTTCCCCCTCCCCCATTTCTCCTCCTCCTTCCTCCTCCCTTCCCCTCCTCCTCCTCCCTCGTCCTCACTCCCCCTCTTCCCTTCCTCTCCCCCTCCTCCTACCTTCCTCTCCTCCCATCCCCTTCTCCTGATGCCCCTCCTCCTCCCTCCACCTTCTCCTCCTCCTTCTCTTTTTCTCCTCCTCTTCCCTTCCCTTCCTCCCTTCTCCTCGTCTCTCATCCTCACTCCGCCTGCTCCCTTCCCCCTCCCCCACTTCTCTTCCTCCCCTTCTCCTCCCTTCTCTTCCCTTCCCCTCCTCCTCCCCCTCCTCCCCATTCACCTGCTCCTTCTCCTCCCCTTCCTCCTCCTCCCTCCTCTTCCTCTCCTCCCCTGCTCTCTCTCTCTCTTCTCCCTCTCTTCCCCTCCTTCTTTCTCTCCCTCCCTTTCGTCTTCCCCGTTCTCATCCTCCTCCCCTTCCTCCTCCTTCTCCTCCTCCTTCTCCTCCTCCTCTTTGTCCTCCTTTTTTATCTTCCCCGCCTCTGCCTCTTCCTCCTCCTCATCTCCCTCCTCCTGCTTCTCCCCTCCTCTTCCTCTGTCTCGCCTTCCTCCTTCTCCCCCTCCTCCTCTTCGTCCTTCTCCTCTTTCTTTCTCTGTTCCCCCTCCTCTTCCTCTCCCTCCTCCCCTCCTCATTCCCTTCTCTTTCTAGTGTTATTCCCATTTACATTTTCCAAACAGTTCCTCCAGTTCCACAGAAAAACCTATTGAAATGTTGATTTGAATTACATGAGACCTGAAAATGAATTTGAAGACTCCATCAGCCTCCTTAAAATAGTGAGTCTCTTAATCGATATGCACATGTATTGTCTTTCTCTCCCTTTAAACGATTTATGGTAAAGTTTGTTTTTAAGTTTCTATTGAGGCCGGGCGTGGTGGCTCATGCCTGTCATCCCAGCCCTTTGGGAGGCCGAGGCAGGTGGATCACCTGAGGTCAGGAGTTCGAGACCAGCCTGGTCAACATGGTCAAACCCCTTCTCTACTAAAAATACAAACATTAGCTGGGTGTGGTGGCGCACACCTGTAATGCCAAGTACTCGGGAGGCTGAGGCAGGAGAATCGCTTGAACCCGGGAGGCGGAGGTTGCAGTGAGCCCAGATCGCGCCTCTGCACTCCAGCCTGGGCAACAAGCGCAAAACCCTGTCTCAAAAAAAAAAAAAAAAAAAAAATCAGAGCTTCATTCTCAGAACATTTATATACATGTTTTTCAGTTTTTTATTTCTCACGAAGTTTTGCCCAGGAGCCCGATAACTGGGTCCCATTTTGTTTTAAATAAGGGTTACTTGTCAGAGAACAAATACCTCTCTGACTCTGGCAAGCCGCAAGAGTGGGAAGTCCCAGTTATAAAGGCGTTATCCATAATTCTGGAAGCAGAGCCTTCATAAGCCAGGCTCCAACGCTCTGCACAAAACCACCGTTTAAATCTTGCTGGCTCCAAGCGACGTGCAGCTTTAAGAGCAAAACCAGACAGCAGGAGCCCCTGACTTCTGAAGAAAGGTGGAGAAGGGAGGTGGGGGGGAAGCAAAAATGCCTCGTGTTTCACAGTGTATGAAAGAAAAAAAATACAACGTGTGGGCTGCTTACTGACAGGCCAAATAGGGTTCCCATTTTTAAGGAAAAACAGTACTTCCTCCGAGAAAGCCTGCAAGGCATTTAGGAGTTACTAAATTCCTAGTATGTGGCGTTTCTTAAAAACACGTGTACGAGATGTAGGAAGCATGCTGATTAAATTAATAAATTAAATCAATGAATTAAATAAATTAATTTTAAAAATTAACGACTTAAATAAATCAATAAATTAAATTAATTAAATTAACAAAAGCGGCAAGTTAATTAAATTAATAAAACGAATGAATTAATTAAATTAACGAATCAAATAAACTAGATTAATAAAGTGATGAATTAATTAAATTAATTAACAAAAAGCGATGAATTAATTAAATCAATTAACAAAAGCGATGAATTAATTAAATCAATTAACAAAAGCGATGAATTAATTAGATCAATTAATGAAAAAGCGATGAATTAATCAGATTAATAAAAGCGACGAATTAATTAGATTAATTAATAAAAGGCGATGAATTAATTAGATTAATTAATGAAATGACGAATTAATTAGATTAATTAATAAAAGGTGACGAATTAATTAATGAAAACGACGAATTAATTAGATTGATTAATAAAAAGCGATGAATTAATTAGATTAATTAATAAATTAATGAATTAATTAATTGGCATATCAAATTTATAATGAACGAAATACTAAATTAATGAATAAATAAATAAATAAATTGAGTAAGTAAATTGACTAATGATTAAATTAATGAATGAAATCCTAATTAAATTAATCAGAATAATAAACCACCTAAATGCATTTACCTGGAACTGGCATCTCCAGCCCTGGGTATAAGCTCTGATGGACACTCCCTGTGAACTGCAAAGAGCAAAAGGCATTTTTGGATTCTCAGAGTCTGGGCAACATTTGTGCAAGACATTTGTGCCGTCACCTACCTGCTCCAAGAGGGCTGACCAGGAGCAAGCGACCAGGTCGGGCTCTCAATCTGGTTGAGCCTGTCTGGTTGTCAAACAAAAGCAACACTTCTTTTAGAATTTCGCGTTTTCAGACTTTCTGTTAGCATTTGCAACAGGCTGGCGGGTGTAGGCAACCAGGCGTTAGGATGCTGGCTGTTGCAGAATTTAACTCTGTGTCTTAAGAATGAATGGCATTCATTCTGAGTTTTTGCCTGGCAATCAGTGGGTCTGCAAAAACAGCCATTCAGACACGAGGAAAACCGGGGGCAGATACTTGAACGACAGTTTTAAAGTGAGGTGAGTCAATAGAACTAGGAATACGACTCAAGGACCCTCAATTTTTATTTTATTTGTGAGACAGAGTCTCACTCTGCACCCAGGCTGGAGTACAGTGGTGTGATTTCGGCTCACTGCAACCTTTGCCTCCCAAGTTCGACGGATTCTCCTGCCTCAGCCTCCGGAGTACCTGGCGTTCCAGGCACCTGCCACCAAACCCGGCTAGTTTTTGTATTTTTAGTAGAGATGGGGTTTCGCCATGTTGGCCAGGCTGGTCTCGAACTTCCAACCTCAGGTGATCCACCTGCCTCGGCCTCCCAAAGTGCCGGGATTACAAGTGTGAGCTACTGTGCCTGGCCTTCCCTTCTCTTCCCTTCTCTCTTCTCTTTTCTCTTCTCTTCCTTCTCTTTCCCCTGCCTCCCTCCCTCCCTCCTTCCCTCCCTTCATCCCTCGCCTCCCCTCCCTTCCCCTCCTCTCCTTCCTTCCTTCTCTCCTTCCTTCCTTCTCTTTCTTTCTCTCTCTCCTTCTCCTTCCTTTCCTTCCCTCCCTCCCTCCCTCCCTCCCTTCCTTCCTTCCTTCCTTCCTTCCTTCCTTCCTTCCTTCCTTCCTTCCTTCCTTCCTTCCTTCTCTCCTTCTTTCCTTCTCTTTCTCTCTCTCCTTTTCCTTCCTTCCTTCCTTCCTTCCTTCCTTCCTTCCTTCCTTCCTTCCTTCCTTCCTTCCTTCCTTCCTCCCTCCCTCCCTCCCTTCCTTTCCTTCTTTCTTTTCTTTCTTCCTTTCTTTTTCTTGTCTTGCTCTGTTGCCCAGGCCGGGGTGCAGTGGCACCATCTCAGCTCACTGCAAACTCCACCTCGTGGGTTCAAGGCATATTCCTGTGCATCAGCCTTCAAAGTAGCTGGGAGTACAGGTGCATGCCACCACGTCTGAATAATGTTTTCGTTGTTTGTAGACACAGGATCTTGCTATGTTGACGAGGCTGGTCTCAAACTCCTGGGCTCAAGGGATCTGCCCTCCTCTGGCCTCCCAAAGTGCTGGGATTAGAGGCGTGAGCCATGATGCCTGGCCCTACTATCTATTTCTACAGTTATATAGTTGTGTCCCAAAAAGGAGGCACTATGAAATAGTCTTTGCACTGTGGCTGGGTCTGCAAAAGGGAATGATGGTACCTGTGTGTCAGTGGGGTCAGTTTTTATTTATTTTATCTTTATTTATTTATTTATTTACTTATTTTGAGACAGAGTCTCCCTCTGTCACCCAGACTGGAGTGCAGTGGCATAATCTCAGTTCACTGCAACCTACACCTCTTGGATTCAAGCGATTCTCCTGCCTCAGCTTCCCGAGTAGCTGGAACTACAGGCACCTGCCATCACACCTGGCTAAGTTTTACATTTTCAGTAGAGATGGAGTTTCACCACGTTGGCCAGGATGGTCTCAAACTCCTGACCACAGGTGATCCGCCCGCCTCAGCCTCCCAAAGTGCTGGGATTACAGGTGTGAGCCACTGCGTCCGGCCCTTTTTTCTTTTTTTTGAGACAGAGTTGTTTTGTTTTGTTTTGTTTTTGAGACAGAGTCTCACCCTGTCACCCAGGCTGGAGTGCAGTGGTGCGATCTCGGCTCACTGCAACCTCTGCCTCCCAGGTTCAAGCGATTCTCCTGCCTCAGCCTCCCGAGTAGCTGGGACTACAGGTGCACCCACCACCACGTCCTGCTAATTTTTGTATTTTTAGTAGAGACGGGGTTTCACCATCTTGGCCAGGCTGGTCTCAATCTCCCGACCTCAGGTGACCCACCGACCTCGGCCTCCCAAAGTGCTGGGATGACAGGCGTGAGCCACCGCACCTGGCTGGGAATTTAACTTTCTGCTGCCAACTTCCTTTATCCCTGGCCTGCAGGAGCATCGACTTCCAAAGGCTGTCCAAAGTTTGCCCCTCCTCTGGGACAGAGAAAGCTCCAAGTTCACAGCCAACACTGCACCTTTGCAAAAGGTGAAGACACAGAGGAGATATTCGGAAACTCCAGGAAGCAGGAACGGCAGGGAGTCTCTGCTTGTCTGTAAAACCGGTCTACCACCTTTTAGGAAGGCCTTCAGTTTTACTTGCAACTTGCTATTTTGTTTCACAAACCGGGTAGACGGCGAAGGCTCCTCAAATCGCCACTTGGTGGCAGCCAGTACCTGCAACTTCCAATGTTGCTTTTTATTTCTCTCTCTTTTTGAAATGGGAGTTTTGCTCTTCACCTGGACTGGAGGGCAGGGGCGCGATCTGGGCTCACTGCAACCTCCGCATCCTGGGTTCAAGTGATTCTCCTGCCTCAGCCTCCCGAGTAGCTAGGATTACAGGTGCCCATGACCATGCCTGGCTATTTTTTTTTAATTTAATTATTATTATTTTTGAGACAGAGTCTTGCTCTGTTGCCCAGGCTGGAGTGCAGTGGTGCGATCTGGGCTCACTGCAACCTGTGCCTCCCAGGTTCAAGCGATTCTCCTGCCTCAGCGTCCCGAGTAGCTGGAATTACAGGCACCTGCCACCACACGAGGCTAATTTTTGTATTTTGAGTAGAGACGGGGTTTCACCATGTTGACCAGGCTGGTGTTGAACTCCTGACCTCAGGGGATCCGCCCACCTCGGCCTCCCAAAGTGCTGGGATGACAGACGTAAGCCACCGCGCCCGGCCCAAAGAAGAGAGGTTTGATTTTGTAGGTGGTGAGTCTCATTGGCCAAAGGCATGGATGCCTCGTAGTTTGTTTGGTTTCAGAGCTTGAAATGGACCCCCTTTTATTGGTGCAAGAGGAGGGTTTTGGAGGTAAGAACCTTCACTGAGGGTTTGTCCTGCACACCATCTGACCCTCAGGACTGTTTTTCAGGCTGGGCGCGGTGCCTCTCAGGCCTTCTCATCTCAGCACTTTGGGAGGCCGAGGCTGGTGGATCACAAGGTCTGGACATAGAGACCAGCCTGGCCAACGTGGTAAAATCCTGTCTCTACTAAAAATACAAAAAAAAAGGGCTGGACATGGTGGCTCACACCTGTAATCCCAGCACTTTGGGAGGCCGAGGCAGGTGGATCATGATGTCAGGAGATCGAGACCATCCTGGCTAACACGGTGAAACCCCGTCTCTACTAAAAATACAAAAATTAGCCGGGCGTGGTGGCGGGCGCCTGTAGTCCCAGGTACTCGGCAGGCTGAGGCAGGAGAATGGCGTGAACCCAGGAGGTACAGGTTGCAGTGAGCCAAGATCGCGCCACTGCATGCCAGCCTTCGCGACAGAGCCAGATTCCATTTCAAAAGAAAAACAAAACAACAACAACAAGAAAACTCCCAAAATAAACCACAGTAGTTTTTTTCAGTGCTGAAGCAAAACCAGAATTGAGACTTGATGACCATCATTATATCCACTCAACAGAGAACCAGGAGAGGCCACTTGCAATAAAATGATGGAGGTCTCTCCCTTTGCATTTGCACTTTAGGGCTTTGGATAATCCAAGCAAATCGTGCCCGTTAAGAATTTTCCAGGAGAGGAAAACTTTGCGATAGGATTAAGCCCCATAAAAATATTATTAAAAATCATGTACAATTAAATGTCCCCTTTTCTTCAGACTTAAATAATTCAGTTTCCTTTTACCTTTTTTTAAAACACACACACACACGCACACACACACAGAGAACACAATTATGTACAGGTTAACCAAATATTGCAGAGTGCGTTTTAGATTTCATTGCATAGATGTTCTGAAATTCAGAGTCTACTGTAATTTACCTAATACAGGTGAAATTCAGAGTCTGCTGTGATTTACCTAATACAGGTGAATTCAGAGTCTGCTGTGATTTACCTAATACAGGTGAATTCAGAGTCTGCTGTGATTTACCTAATACAGGTGAATTCAGAGTCTGCTGTGATTTACCTAATACAGGTGAATTCAGAGTCGGCTGTAATTTACCTAATAGAGGTGAATTCAGAGTCGGGTGTAATTTACCTAATACAGGTGAATTCAGGGTCTGTTGTGATTTACCTAATACACGTGAAATTCAGAGTCTGCTGAGATTTACCTAATACAGGTGAATTCAGAGTCTGCTGTAATTTACCTAATAGAGGTGAATTCAGGGTCTGCTGTAATTTACCTAATAGAGGTGACATCAGAGTGTGCTGTAATTTACCTAATACAGGTGACATCAGAGTCTGCTGTAATTTACCTAATACAGGTGAATTCAGAGTCTGCTGTAATTTACCTAATACAGGTGAATTCAGAGTCGGCTGTAATTTACCTAATAGAGGTGAATTCAGAGTCGGGTGTAATTTACCTAATACAGGTGAATTCAGGGTCTGCTGTGATTTACCTAATACACGTGAAATTCAGAGTCTGCTGAGATTTACCTAATACAGGTGAATTCGGAGTCTGCTGTAATTTACCTAATAGAGGTGAATTCAGGGTCTGCTGTAATTTACCTAATAGAGGTGACATCAGGGTCTGCTGTAATTTACCTAATACAGGTGAATTCAGAGTGTGCTGTAATTTACCTAATACACGTGAAATTCAGAGTCTGCTGTAATTTACCTAATACAGGTGAATTCAGGGTCTGCTGTAATTTACCTAATACAGGTGAATTCAGAGTCTGCTGTGATTTACCTAATACACGTGAAATTCAGAGTCTGCTGTAATTTACCTAATACAGGTGAATTCAGAATCTGCTGTAATTTACCTAATACACGTGAAACTCATTAATACTCAAACTCCACAGGTGGGATTTATGATTATATAATTTCTTAATGCCCCGACTCTTTCCAGTTAACATGCTGCAGATTTGTTCCTAGTCTTTTTCGGGACCTTTTTTTTTTTTTTTCTTTTTTGAGATAGTCTCGCTCTGTCACCCAGGCTGGAGGGCAATGGCACGATCTAGGCTCACTGCAACCTCCGCCTCCTGGGTTCAAGAGATTCTCCTGCCTCAGCATCTTGAGTAGCTGGGATTACAGGCACCCGCCACCACGCCCAGCTAATTTTTTGTATTTTTAGTAGAGACGGAGTTTCTCTATATTGGCCAGGCTGGTCTTGATCTCCTGACCTCGTGATTCGCCCACCTCGGCCTCCCAAACTGCTAGGATGCAGGCGTGAGCCACCGCGCCCGGCCTGTGGTTGTATTTTTAACATCTTGACATTTCTCAAAGCTTTTCTCTTCCAGCCCCTTGGTTTCTGAAAGTTTCCTACAAAAACCAGCCGGGCGTGGTGGCCGGTGCCTGTAATCCCAGTTACTCAGGAGGCTGAGGCAGGAGAATGGCCTGAACCCAAGAGGCAGAGGTTGCCGTGAGTTGAGATCGCACCACTGCACTGCAGCCTGGGCGACAGAATGGGACTCTGTTTCAGAAAAGAAAACAAACCAAAAAAAGAAAAAAGAAAAGAAAGGGGAGAGGAGGGGAGGGGAGGAGAGGAGAAGAGAGGAGAGGGAGGACAGCATCTAAACAACTCAAGTGGTGTGATGGGGAAGCAGCAAGGGGAGGGGAGAGGAGAGGAGGGGGAGGAGAGGAGAGCATCTAAGCAACTCAAGTGGTGTGATGGGGAAACGGGGAGGGGAGAGGAGGAGAGGAGAGGACAGGAGAAGAGAGCATCTTAGCAACTCAAGTGGTGTGATGGGGAAGCAGAGAGGGGAGGGGAGGGAAGGACAGGAGAGGAGAAGGGAGGAGAGGAGAGGGGAGGGGAGCAGAGGAGAGCCCTCTTGGGTCAGGACGACCCCAGAACCAAAGCTGTCACGATTTCTCGATAGTTATTAAGGATCCCTGAAAACTCACAAACAGAATTAGCTGAATTCCTCCAAGGTGGTTCCAGACATCAAAGTTTTCAACAGGGGGAATTCCTGACTCGGAGACTCCAGCCTGAATTCCACACACGGCCAAACGCCCGCAGGAAAAAAGGTGGTTTATATTATTCTTAAGTAAGATTTTATTACATCCTCAGGGCAACTGTGATTTAGAGGGGGGCTTGTTTTATAGCAAGGAATGTAACAATGAAAGTTAGCGAACAATGAAAGAATCCGGTGAACTTTTGCATAGTAAATTCTTTTTAAAAATCGTGGTCAAAAATGGAAACTTTATCATCTTCACCACTTTCAACTTTACAACTTTGGGGCATTAACGTTCTTCACGTTGGCTGGGCGCGGTGGCTCATACCTGTCATCCCAGCACTTTGGGAGGCCGAGGCGGGCGGATCACGAGGTCAGGAGTTCAAGACCAGCCTGGCCAACATGGTGAAACCCCGTCTCTACTAAAAATACAAAAATTAACCAGACATAGTGGCGCGTGCCTGTCATACCAGCTACTCAGGAGGCTGAGGCAGGAGAATTGCTTGAACCTGGGAGGCGGAGGTTGCAGTGAGCCAAGGTCATGTCATTGTACTCCAGCCTGGGCGACAGAGCAAGATTCCATCTCAAAAAAAAAAGAAAAAGACATTCACCTTTTCATCATCACAAATGGAAATTTGGTACCTGATTTTTTTTTTTTTTTTTTGGTTGTTTTTGTTTTTTTGAGATGGAGTCTCGCTCTGTGGCCCGGGCTGGAGTGCAGTGGTGTGATCTCGGTTCGCTGCAACCTCCGCCTCCTGGGTTCACGCCATTCTCCTGCCTCAGTCTCCTGAGTAGCTGGGACTACAGGCACCTGCCACCACATCAGGCTAATTTTTGTATTTTTAGTAGAGACGGGGTTTTACCATCTTGACCAGGCTGGTCTCGAACTCCTGACCTGGTCATGCACCTGCCTCAGCCTCCCAAAGTGCTGGGGTGACAGACGTGAGCCACCGTGCCCGGCCTGTACCTGTTTTAAGAAAATAATAATCCTAAGGAAATTAATCCAGGAAAAGCAATGTCAATGGAATCATAAGTCCTCAGATACATCCAAAATGTAGTTGTAATTCTGGGAAGGATTCACCATTTTTTTTTTGTTTTTTGTTTTTTTTTTACAAGAGATATTTAGGATGACAAATAAAGGTTTAATGAATTAAAAAGGCCGGGCACAGTGGCTCATGCCTGTCATCCCAGCACTTTGGGAGGCAGAGGCAGGTGGATTACGAGGTCAGGAGCTCGAGACCAGCCTGGACAACATGACAAAACCCGGTCTCTACCAAAAATACAGACATTAACCGGACATGGTGGCGGACACCTGTCATCCCAGCTACTCAGGAGGCTGAGGCAGGAGAATCACTTGAACCCAGGAGGCGGAGGTTGCAGTGAGCCGAGATCGCGCCATTGCACTCCAGCCTGGGCGATGGACCAAGACTGTGTCTAAACAATACAATAAAATAATGAAATAACAATAAATAAATGAATTAAATATTCCACTCCCCAGTATACATTTATTTATTTATTTTTATTAATACTATTTTAGATGAAGTTTCAGCAATTCTCCCGTCCAGACTCCTGAGTAGCTGGGATGACAGGCGCCCGCCACCACGCCTGACTAAGTTTTGTATTTTTAGTAGAGACAGGTTTCGCCATGTTGGCCAGGCTGGTTTCGAACTCCCGACCTCAGGTGATCTGCCCGCCTTGGCCTCCCACAGTGCTGGGATTACAGGCGTGATACAATCTTAACTGTTTTATTCTTTTTTTAGACAGAGTCTCGCTCCGTCGCCCAGCCTGGAGTGCAGTGGTGTGATCTCAGCTCACTGCAACCTCCGCCTCCCAGTCCCAGTTCAAGCGAGTCTCCTGCCTCAGCCTCCCCGGTAGCCGGGATTACAGGTGCCTGCACCACCACGCCTGGATAATTTTTTTGTATTTTTAATAGAGACGGGGTTTTGCCATGTTGGCCAGGCTGGTCTTGAACTCCCGACCTCAGGCGATGCACCCGCCTCGGCCTCCCAAAGTGCTGGGATGACAGGCGTGAGCCACTGCGCCCGGCCTGGAGAAAAACTCTTTATCCAGGCTGCTGAGAGAGCCTGTTGGGGACAGTTAAGACACACGCAGCGACAGAAAACCAATGTGGCTTTGGAGGTCGAGGCAGAGAGTCCTGGGAATCCATTTGCGTGGTGCCTTGATTGGGCAGCTGTGGTGGGGAAGGTGTAAGGAGGATCTCCTGCCCCAGACTCCAACACGGCAAGTTCTAAATCCAGGACAAGTCGGGGCATCACCGGTGTGACACGCACCCTCTCCGTGAGCCCCCGTTGGCCTCCAGAGGCTTCAGAGAGACCAGTCTCCCTCCCTCCTTCCTCCCAGCTCCCTCCTTCCTCCCAGCTCCCTCCTTCCTCCCAGCTCCCTCCTTCCTCCTTCCAGCCACAGTGGCCCTTTTAGGACCCCCCTTTCCCCGCTCCCCTCCCCTCCCCACTGGAGGTCTGTGGATGTCCTGAGAAGCTTCAGCTGTTGCTACCAAGGCAGGACCAGCCAGGAATGGATTTTAGCAGTGGGCAGGGCTCATAATTAATTAATGACTTCAGCATCAAGGTGAGAAGCCAAAGGAAGCATTGGCTAAATCGTTTGATTGTTTGCAGGAAAATAAATACAAGGATTGTTCTATGGTTACCTCCCCCTCTCCCCCCACTTTTTTTTTTTAGAAGCCAGGTTGGAAGATGTGACTGAAAGGGAAGCTTTCTTTTAGGACGTTTCGGTCAGGCTCGTGATTTTCCCAAATGGCATCTGGGTTTTGCAGACACGGGCTCAGCCCCACTGCAGCTGGGAGGCCGGCCGTCCTGTGGCGGTTCCCGGGTGCAAAATCCTAATTTCAGAAACAGGGAGAAAGAGGTGGGTCTTTCTCTGTCTCTCTCCTCTCTCTCTCTTTCTCTCTTTTCTCTCTCTCCTCTCTCTTTCTTTCTCTGTCTTCTCTCTCTCCTCTCTCTCTTCTCTTTCTCCTCTCCGCTTTCTCTCTCCTCTCTCTTCGCTTTTTCTCTCCTTTCTCCTCTTTCTCTCTCTTTTCTGTCTCTTTCTTTCTCCTCTTTCTTCTCTCTCTCTCTCCCCTCTCTCTCCTCTCTCTGTCTCTCCTCTCTCCCCCACTTCTCTCTCTCCTCTCTCTGTCCCTCTTCTCTGTCTCTCCTCTCTCTCCTCTCTTCCTTCTCTCTCCTCTCCCTCTCTGCTCTCCCTCTCCTCTCTCTTCTCTGTCTCCTCTCCCTCTCCTCTCTCTCCTCTCACTTCTCTCTCCTCTCACTTCTCTCTCTCTCTCCTCTCTCGCATCTCTCGCCTCTCTCTTCTCTCTCTCTCTCTCTCTCTCTCTCTCTCTCTCTCTCTCTCTCCTCTCTCCCTTCTCTCTCCCCTCTCTGTCTCCTCTGTCTTTTCTCTCTCTCTCTCTCTCTCTCCCCCTGTCGCTGGACATGGATCTAGGATATTCTGAGTTCCAAAGTATCACCCATGAGTAAAGCTCTCAGAGTCAGGCAGACATCAGTGGTGAGACGTCCTTTCACACCTAAGGTTCTCTCCTTTTGATGGAGTCTCGCTCTGTCGCCCTGTCTACTTGTCTTTGATTTATCTATCTATGACATATCTATTTTTTTATTTATCTCTATCCATCTGTTTTCTATCATCTATCTCTCGATCCATCCATCATTTATCAATCATCTATTTATGTATCTGTCATCCATCTATCTATCATCTCTATTAATCTATTATCTATCCATTATCTATTTACTTATTTTTCTTTATTATCTATCTATCTATCTATCTATCTATCTATCTATCTATCCATCCATCCATCCATCTATTTTCTACGTATTTTTCTATCTGTGCATCCATTTTTCTTTGTTTTTTGAGACAGAGTTTCACTCTGTCGCCCAGGCTGGGGTGCAGTGGTGCGATCTCAGCTCACTGAAACCTCTGCTTCCCGGGTTCAAGCGATTATCCTGCCTCAGCCTCCCGAGTAGCTGGGATGACAGGTGTGAGCCACCACGCCCGGCTAATTTCTGTATTTTTAGTAGAGACGGGGTTTCACCATGTTGGCCAGGCTGGTCTCGAACTCCCGACCTCAGGCGATCCGCCCGCCTCGGCCTCCCAAAATGCCCGGATGACAGGCGTGAGCCTCTGTGCCCGGCCTATGCGTCCATTTTTCTATGTATCTATTTATCTATCTGTCTGTTATCTACTCTCTGTATATATTGATAGTGACTCCCAACTGGGGATAATTCTGCTCTCACGTGCCATTGGGTAGTATTTGGAATCATGTTTGGTTGCCCTGACTGGGGAGTAGGTGGTTTTGGGACCTGGTGGGTGGAGCCCAGGGACGCTGTCCAACTCCCTCCAGTGCCCAGGATGGCCCCACAGCAAAGAATCCTCCAGCCACAAACATCAGCAGCTGGGTTGGATCTGAGTACATTTGGATAACTAGCAGTCCTGTCTGCAGGTAAAGTTTCTCCCTGTGTATAAAGGTAGCGTTTGCACCCAGTCTTTAAAGAAATGTGCTTTAGAATGGATCCTTACTACTAGCAAAATAACCAAGAATGTTTTGTTATTTTTATTTTTTGGCTTTCCACCGCTGCCATTTAAAAGCACGTTCTGGGCCGGGCGCGGTGGCTCACACCTGTCATCCCAGCACTTTGGGAGGCCGAGGCGGGCGGATCACTTGACGTCAGGAGTTTAAGACCAGCCTGGCCACCATGGCAAAACCCCAACTCTACTAAAAATACAAAAATAAACCTGGCATGGAGGGGGGTGCCTGTCATCCCAGCTACTCGGGAGGCTGAGGCAGGAGAATCACTTGAACCCGGGAGGCGGAGGTTGCAGTGAGTCAAAATCGCACCACTGCACTCCAGCCTGAGCGACAGAGCGAGACTCCATCTCAAAATAAACAAATAAAATAAAATATGGCTGGGCACGGTGGCTCGCGCCTGTAATCCCAGCACTTTGGGAGGCTGAGGTGGGAGGATCACCTGAGGTCAGGAGATTGAGACCAGCCTGGCCAATATTGCGAAATCTCATGTCTACTAAAAGTACAAAAATGAGCCAGGCATGGTGGGGGGCACCTGTCATCCCAGCTACTTGGGAGGCTGAGGCGGGAGAATGGCATGAACCCGGGAGGTGGAGGTTGCAGTGAGTTAAAATCACACCACTGCTCTCCAGCCTGGGTGACAGAGCGAGACTCTCCGTCTCCAAATAAAAATAAATAAATAAATAAATAAATAAAATTAAACAATAAAAATAAAATCCAAGCACCGTCTGCCTCACAGCGATTCCCCCAGTGGTCCTGTGGACTTCAGACGCCGTCCCGCTGCAGAAACATCTCCTGTGTGTTTTCGTCCCCAGGAAGTCAGTTCCTCCCAAACGCAGCAGCAGCCACTGCCCACGGGAGGGAGGGAAACGTAGGAACCGGCTCCCACATGAAAGAGAACGCCTGTTGGAAAAGCCTGTTTGGGTGGCTCCGGTGGAGAGAAGCCCCCCCAGTGTTCGACTTCCCTGTGAGAAAAGCCGACTGGGCTCTGGAACGTGGAAGGAAGGGTTGCGGTCAGCGTCCAAAGCCTTCACATGGAAATTCAAGAAGGGGGGCTAGACAAAGAAGCCAGTAGGGCCAACGCGGACGTCGCTGGGCCCCAGGAAACCAGGAGGCGGTGAGCGTCCACACAGGCATAAAAAACCAGGATCACGTTGCCTCCTGGAAGGTGAAGCTGGGGGCAGAGACTCTCAGGCCTCAGGGAGCTGGTGAATGGCGTTATTCAGAGGTGATGCCCCCTGGTTAATTCTCTCCTGAGAACACTGAACAGACGTGAAGGGAGGCACAGGAATGGCATTGAAGGGGTGTAGGTAAGAGGAAGAGACATGCAGAGTCTGGGGAGGTGCGGACGACGGTCTTGGGAGAGGCACAGAGTTCGCCTCAGCCAGGCTGACGAGGAAGGGAGGACAGGGTGGACGCATTAGAACCTGGGGCAGATTGAATGGTGGGGGCATAAGCAGTGTCACTTCCAAAGATGTCCACGTCCTAATCCCATGTGGGAGACAGAATAATGGCCCCAAAGATGTCCACGTCCTAATCCCATGTGGGAGACAGAATAATGGCCCCAAAGATGTCCACGTCCTAATCCCATGTGGGAGACAGAATAGTGGCCCCAAAGATGTCCACGTCCTAATCCCATGTGGGAGACAGAATAATGGCCTCAAAGATGTCCACGTCCTAATCCCATGTGGGAGACAGAATAATGGCCTCAAAGATGTCCACGTCCTAATCCCATGTGGGAGACAGAATAATGGCCCCAAAGACGTCCACGTCCTAATCCCCATGTGGGAGACAGAATAGTGGCCCCAAAGATGTCCACGTCCTAATCCCATGTGGGAGACGGAATAATGGCCCCAAAGATGTCCACGTCCTAATCCCATGTGGGAGACACAATAATGGTCCCAGAGATATCCACGTCCTGATCCTATGTGGGAGACAGAATAACGGCCCCAAAGATGTCCACGTCCTCATCCCATGTGGAAGACAGACTAATGGTCCCAAAGGTGTCCATCCCTTAATCCTCATGTGACAGATAGGATAATGGCCCCAAAGATGTCCACATCCTAATCCCATGTGGGAGACAGAATAATGGCCCCAAAGATGTCCACGTCCTAATCCCCATGTGGGAGACAGAATAATGGTCCCAAAGGTGTCCATCCCTTAATTCTCATGTGGGGGACAGAATAATGGTCCCAAAGATGTCCACGTCCTAATCCCCATGTGGGACACAGAATAATGGTCCCAAAGGTGTCCATCCCTTAATTCTCATGTGGGAGACAGAATAATGGCCCCAAAGATGTCCACATCCTGAAATGAGCCAGGTGTGGTGACTCAGGTATGTGGTCCCAGCTATTTGGAGGCTTGGGTGGCAGGATTGCTGGAGCCTGGGAGTTCGAGGCTGCAGCGAGCCGTGATTTCAGCAGTGCTCTCCAGCCCGGGGGACAGAGCGAGACGCTGTCTCAACAACAACAACAAAATAAAGCGGGCTCAGTCTGGTCTCAGATTCCTGAACTCCAGTCATCCTCCCGCCTCGGCCTCCCAAAGTGCTGGGATGACAGGCGTGAGCCACCAAACCCTGCCAGAAAGAAATTCTTTTTTTTTTTTTTTTTTTGAGATGGAGTTTTGCTCTTATCACCCAGGCTGCAGTGCAATGGCATGATCTCGGCTCACTGCAGCCTCTGCCTCCCGGGTTCAAGCGATTCTCCTGCCTCAGCCTCCCGAGTACCTGGCATGACAGGCACCTGCCACCACGCCCGGCTAATTCTGTATTTTTAGTAGAGACAGGATTTCTCCATGTGGGCCAGGCTGGTCTCGAACTCCCGACCTCAGGTGATCCACCCGCCTCAGCCTCCCAAAGTGCTGGGATGACATGTGTGAGCCACCAAACCCCGCCAGAAGGATACTCTTATCAGACAGAACATTCCAAGGGCTCCAGGAAAAAAATCCATATTTGCCAGGGTGCCTCGGGCCGTGCCGGCTGGTCTGGGCCATACTGGGTTATTTAAGCTGCTCTGGGATCTATGCTGGGGTTTGGGGGAACATGGATTCACTTTCACGTCTGGAAGGGCTGGATACTGAAGTCAGCCATGCAGGAGGTTTGACCTGTCTAGGAGAGAACATCCCCCAGTAAAGAACCTGCAATTCCAGACCTGGATGAGGTTATCTACTCAGTAATATCTTCTACCCACGGTTCCACTGGGAAGAGATGACGAGAAGCTTGTGCCTGCCTCTCCTATATTCTGCTCATGCATCTCTTCTCTTGGATAATTTTTGTTTTTTTGAGACGGAGTCTCGCTCTGTTGCCCAGGCTGGAGTGCAGTGCTGCAGTCTCAGCTCACCGCAACCTCCGCCTCCTGGGTTCAAGCGATTCTCCTGCCTCAGCCTCCTGAGTAGCTGGGATGACAGGTGCATGCCACCATCCCTGGTAAATTTTTCTACTTTTAGTCGAGACGGGGTTTCATCATGTTGGTCCGGCTGGTCTCGAACTCCTGACCTCAAGTGATCCGCCCGCCTCGGCCTCCCAAAGCGCTGGGAGGACAGGCGTGAGCCACGGCGCCCGGCGTAATTTCTTAATAACGTTATACGATCCCTTCCCTTCTCATTCGCTCAGAAGAATTTGCAATACGCTGATGTCGTCCGCGAACGGTTTCCATACGCTTTTCAATTACAAATCTTTTACGACCAGGACAGCACGAGGCTATAAAGAATCTCTCAAGCAGGTATCTATAGACGGGAAGGACACAGCCAAGCTCTCCTGCGATATTGTATTTCAATTCCTTGACTAACCTAATTATCCGTGTGCTCCGGACTCAAACAGCCTCCGAGGACCCATTTCCTGTGCGTTGCATATGTTTACGAGACTTCCAAATGGAGAAAATTCCTGTGGCTTTAATAAAAATGACCTGCACACCTGTTCGTCTATGTAACTGGAGTCTCCCCAGTGCCCTGAAGATGATGTGTGTGTGTATATATATATTTACATATTATATATATATTTATATATAAATATATATTTTATTTATTTTTATATTTATTTTATATTTATATTAATTTTATATTTATAAATAAATATAAATATATATTTATATTAATTAAATATTAATTAATATTTATTATTAATTAATATTTATTATTAATTAATTATTAATTAATATTTATTATTAATTAATTATTAATTAATATTTATTATTAATTAATTATTAATTAATTATTAATTAATATTTATTATTAATTAATTATTAATTAATTATTAATTAATATTATTAATAAATATTAATTAATTAATATTAATTAAATATATATTATATTTATTTATAAATATATATTTTATATATATTATATATATATAATAGATAATATATATATAATCTATATATATATAGATATATATATATATTTTTTGAGACAGCGTCTCACTCTGTCGCCCAGGGGTGGTGGAACATGGTCAATAGTCCCAGCTACTCGGAAGGCAGAGGTAGGAGAATCCATGGGGTCTACAGGGCCGTGGTTGCAGTGAAGCCATCATTGCACCGCACTGGACTCCAGCCTGGGTGAGACAGCGAGACCCCGTCTCTCACATACACACACAAACACACACACTCAACAGTGATCCACCCAGCAAGCCCTATGTGCTTCCTTTGAGCAATTTTGGAATCACAAACTGTGCCACACAGTTTACTTGGTGAGTCTGTGGTGAGTGTGCGTGTGTGTGTGTGTGTGTGTGTCTGAGACACGGTCTGGCTCTGTCGCCCAGGCTAGAGTGCAATGGCACGATCTCGGCTCACTGCAACCTCCGCCTCCCGGGTTCAGACAATTCTTCTGCCTCAGTCTCCCGAGTAGCTGGGATGACAGGCACCTGTCACCACACCCGGCTAATTTTTGTATTTTTAGTAGACACGGGCTTTCACCATGTTGGCCAGGCTGGTCTCCAACTCCTGACCTCAGGTGATCCACCTGCCTCGGCCTCCCAAAGTGCTGGGATTATAGGCGTGAGCCACTGTGCCTGGCCAATGATGCAATTTTCTAAAAAGACCTCATAGTTTTTTTTTTTTTTAATTTATGTTTATTTTATTTTTTTTTTTTTGAGACAGAGTCTTGCTCTGTCGCCCAGGCTGGAGTGCAGTGGCGTGATCTCAGCTCACTGCAACCTCCGCCTCCCGGGTTCAAACCATTCTCCTGCCTCAGCCTCCTGAGTAGCTGGGATCACAGGTGCGTGTTACCACGCCCAGCTAATTTTTTTGTATTTTTAGTAGAGATAGGATTCCACACGTGTTGGCCAGGCTGGTCTTGAACTCCCGACCTCAGGTGATCCGCCCACCTTGGCCTCCCAAAGTGCTGGGATGACAGATGTGAGCCACCACGCCCGGCCGGAAGATTGTGTTTTCGAACGTTCCTTCCTGACTTCCACTCAGGGACACTGCCACAGACTTTCCAAATGAAAAAAAATAAAGCAACGTCATCATAGTCATCAGGTGGCCACTTTTCACAGCTGCCTCCTCTGCAGGACCAGCCTGGGCTTTTCGCCTCCGGTGGGGGATCTCCGGGAATATTCAAGATCCAGGAACAAAAACGAACCCTCTCAGGAGGCTGGATTTCCTTCCCGTTGGTCCCTGAGACCTGTTTGCTCAGTTTGGAGACAGTGTCCGTGATCGCGGGAAGGCAGACGATGACCGTTGTTGGTGATGCATACGAGGCAGGGGGGACCTTGCCTCTCTGACTGACACGTGTCTGCAGCTGCACGTTCTCTCTCAGCCGGGAGGGCAGCTAATTAGAGCCAATGACAGCTTGACGGACACGTGTTCCCTCCCCGGCTTGCTGCTGAGAGCCGTTTCTCTGGGGACTCAGGGAGCTTTATTTTAACAGGCCTTAAAGTGGGAGCTCCTGAGCGTCAGGTAAATATGAAAGAGTGGATTAGCTTAGCCCTCGGATGAGAATCACCTGCTACTTATCCGTCGTGTGTCGGCGAGCTCAGCTGGGTCTGTCACGGGGCTCGGCAAAGCTGCTCGAAGGAAACCGTCAAAAGTACACGACTATCCCTGATTGGAAAGATGCAGACGTGCGTATTACCCCGTCCGGGCGTACCTTGGTACCTTGGAGACAGTGCAAATGTATTTGCAGACCAACACTATAAAGGTCATATCCCAACAAAGCGAGTCAGACACGGTTTAATTTCTTCCTGCCTGTAAAACCTGTTGATACTGTAGTCTAGTAAGTGTGCAATACGGCTAGGTTGAAAAAACAACGTACAGACATTAATTAAGAAACACAGCCGGGAACAATGGCTCACGCCTGTCATCCCACTGCTTTGCGAGGCGGAGGTCGGGGACGGGGGATCACCTGAGGTCAGGAGTTTGAGACCAGCCTGGCCAACATGGTGAAACCCCGTCTCTACTAAAAATACAAAAATTAGCCACACGTGGTGGCAGGTGCCTGTAATTCCAGCTACTCAGGAGGCTGAGGCAGGCGGATCACCCAAGGTCAGGAGTTCAAGACCAGCCTGGCCAACACGGTGAAACCCCGTCTCTACTAAAAATACAAAAATTAGCCAGGTGTGGTGGTGGGTGCCTGTAGTCCCAGCTACTCGGGAGGCTGAGGCAGGAGAATGGCGTGAACCTGGGAGGCGGAGCTTGCAGTGAGCCGAGATCCGGCCACTGCACTCCAGCCTGGGCGACAGAGCGAGACTCCTTCTCAAAAAAAAAAAAAAAAAAAAAAGAAAAAAGAAAAAAGAATAAATAAAAATAAACAAAAAAATAAAAAACAATGTACAGATACTTGATTGCTAATTCATCATCACCTGAGGCTTGAACAAGTGATCATCTTTTTGCGGAAGACGGTCTTGCTTTGATGTCAGTGGGTGCTGACGGGTAAGGATTGTGGTGGCTGAAGGTTGGAGTCACTTTGGCAAAATTTCTGCCTTTTTGTTTTGAGACGGAGTCTCGCTCTGTCACCCAGGCTGGAGTGCGGTGGCGCGATCTCGGCTCACTCCAAGCTCCGCCTCCCAAGTTCACGCCATTCTCCTGCCTCAGCCTCCCGAGTAGCTGGGACTACAGGTGCCGCCACCACGCCCGGCTAATTTTATTTTATTTTATTTTATTTTTTTGTATTTTTAGAGATGAGGTTTCGCCATGTTGGCCAGGCTGGTCTCGAAGCCCTGATCTCATGATCTGCCCGCCTCGGCCTCCCAACGTGCTGAAATGACAGGTGTGAGCCACTGCGCCTGGCCGGCAATTTCTTAAAAGATGACGTTTTAGTGTTTTGCAGCCCGATGTCAAACACACGGATGGTTTAATGGGCTTTGGGAATTAGAGTCGTTTTCCACGGAGACCGTTCTGAATGACGTTGTGACGTTCGGCCGTGACAAGGAAATCCCAGAGTAGCCCCTGAGGGTGGGCAAGGTGCATCTGGAGCTGGGCATTCAGATTTTTACGAAATTACTCTTCTGTTTTGATATCTGAGATAATCTGGACAAAGCAGATTTTACAGTGAGTGGTGGTCTCCCCACGACCAGAGTCTCTGTGAGGGGCACCTGGCCTGTGTGTGTATAGAAATGAGACCTGTGTCTGCCAGGAAGCTTCTGTAGCTCTTCTGCCATTGAAATCTCTGCAAAAGAGAAGGCACACCTGTCTGAGCGCGGTGGCTCGCGCCTGTCATCCCAGCACTTTGAGAGACCGAGGCAGGTAGATCACCTGAGGTCAGGAGTTTGAGACCGGCCTGGCCAACACGGCGAAACCCCATCTCTACTAAAAATACAAAACTACCTGGATGTGGTGGTGGGCGCCTGTCATCCCCGCTACTCGGGAGGCTGAGGCAGGAGAATGGCTTGAACCCAGGAGGCGGTGGTTGCAGTGAGCTGAGATCGTGCCACTGCCCTCCAGCCTGGGAGACAGAGCAGGACTCCGTCTCAAAAAAAAAACAAACAAAAAAACAAAAAACAAAAAACAAAGCACAAAACAAAACAACAGCAACAACAAAAAAAGGCTGGTGCGGTGGCTCACGCCTGTCATCCCAGCACTTTGGGAGGCCGAGGCAGGTGGATCGAGATCAGGCTGAGGTCAGGGGTTCGAGACCAGCCTGGCCAACATGGTGAAACCCCGTCTCTACTAAAAATACAGAAATTAGCCAGGCGTGGTGGCGGGCACCTGTCATCCCAGCTACTTGGGAGGCTGAGGCAGGAGAATCGCCTGAGGTCAGGGGTTCGAGACCAGCCTGGCCAACACGGTGAAACCCCGTCTCTACTAAAAATACAGAAATGAGCCGGGCGTGGTGATGGGCACCTGTTATCCCAGCTGTTCGGGAGGCTGAGGCAGGACAATCAGTTGAACCCGGGAGGCGGAGGTTGCAGTGAGCCGAGATCGCACCACTGCACTCCAGCCTGGGCGACAAGAGTGAATGTGTGTGTCACAAAACCAAAGAAAGAAGAAGAAGGCCAACCAACGAAGCACGAGGGAGATGATCCTGCTTTCAGAAACAAGTGGCCGAGGCAGCTCTTCCTTTTCTGAGCTAGGCGGGCCGGCCGTGGGTCCACGGATGATCTTCAGGAAGGAGTCACAGGCCCTGGTCCCAGAGTGGAGGTAGCTGCAGAGCCTTCACGGTGCTGAGACGCATTCCTCCAAAACCCTGCATGAAAACCTCGTCCGATTAGAGCCATATATGATTACACAGACGTGAGATGGAGATGCCGGCGGGTTCCACTTCCTAGGCTGCGTTTTATTAGCACCTCATCAGGTCTCAGGTCTGCAGGCAGAGGCTTCCGAGAGCCCCCCACAAAAGGCTCCACGAAACAGCCAGAGTTCTGTCTCCCATTAGAAGTGAAAGCAATTTAATAGGTTGAAAGAGGCAGGGAACGGCACGGACCCATAAATCACCCTACACACAAACAAAAGACAGTGGGGCAAGGAATGTGGATGGCGTGAGGCTGACGGGGGTGCAACGTTCCCCGGGATGAGGGTCCCCAAAGCGCCTTCTGAGAACTTCAAAGGTAGGACCCGACACTGTCTGAAGTTTCCCTCCTTCATCCCCTAAATGCACGTGTCGTACGTCAGGCTCCGTCTGCAGAGGACAACGCCGAGACCCCGGTCCTGGTGAAACTCAGCCCTTCGTCGGAGACACAAGCAACTCTGAAATAAATAAGAAAATGACAGAGCGTGTGAGAAAACCCGGTGTGTCAATGGAAACGAGAGAAAGTATGTGGGCATCAAAGCCAGTCAGTCAGTGGACAGTTTCCTGGTTAAAAGGAGGGGGGGGGGTGGCTCAGGGGGGAGAAGAAGTGAGTTTTGTGACTGACTGCACCTTTATGGAAAAACATTCTAGAACATTCTATCTGGGGATATGGGGCCGGGTGCGGTGGCTCACGCCTGTCATCCCAGCGCTTTGGGAGGCCAAGGTGGGGGGATCGCAAGGTCAAGAGATCAAGATCATCCTGGCCAACATGGTAAAACCCTGTCTCTACTAAAAATACAAAAATTAGCCGGGCGAGGTGGCGGGGCCTGTAGTCCCAGCTACTCGGGAGGCTGAGGCAGGAGAATCGCGTGAACCCAGGAGGCGGAGGTTGCAATGAGCTGAGGTCGAGCCACTGCACTCCAGCCTGGGTGACAAGAACGAGACTCCGTCTCAAATAAAATAAAATGAAATAAAATATGAAGTAGCAACAGATTCCAGCTTGTCAGCGGCTGAACTGCACCTTCTCAAATGGCGGGAACCCGGGAGGTGGACAATGCGCCACTCCAGCCTGGGGGAAAGAGAGAGACTCCGTCTCAAAAAAAAGACATGGACATCTTTGAGGCCATTACTCTGTCTCCCATATGGAGATTAGGATGTGGACATCTTTGGGGCCATTATTCTGTCTCCCACATGGGATTAGGACGTGGACATCTTTGAGGCCATTATTCTGTCTACCACATGGGATTAGGTTGTGGACATCTTTGGGGCCATTATTGTGTCTCCCACATGGGATTAGGATATGGACATCTTTGGGGCCATTATTCTGTCTCCCACATGGGATTAGGACGTGGACATCTTTGAGGCCATTATTCTGTCTCCCACATGGGATTAGGATGTGGATGTCTTTGGGGCCATTATTCTGTGTCCCACATGGGATTAGGACGTGGACATCTTTGGGGCCATTATTCTGTCTCCCACATGGGATTAGGACGTGGACATCTTTGGGGCCATTATTCTGTCTCCCACATGGGGATTAGGACATGGACATCTTTGGGGCCATTATTGTGTCTCCCACATGGGATTAGGACGTGGACATCTTTGGGACCATTATTCTGTCTCCCACATGGGATTAGGACGTGTACATCTTTGGGGCCATTATTCTGTCTCCCATATGGGGATTAGGATGTGGACATCTTTGGGGCCATTATTCTGTCTCCCACATGGGGATTAGCAACGTGGACATATTTGGGACTATTATTCACTCAACCACAGAATCCAATTTTCTTTACATGTCTGAGAATAGAAACTGGGTCACTTCTGCCTTGCTCCAGAAACAAATTCAACCAGCGTCACACCCTCAATGGGAATCTCATGAAGGCCCCTGACTTTCTCATCCTTGGAAGGAGAAAAAGGCTTACCCATCTTCCTACTAGACTGGGATATTCTCTCGTGTTCTCTCTCTCTCTCTCTCTCTCTTCCTTTTTTTTTTCCTTTTGAGACAGAGTCTTGCTGTGTCCCCAGGCTGGAGGGCAGTGGCACAACCTCGGCTCACCGCAACCTCAGCCTCCCCAGTTCAAACAATTCTCCTCCCTCAGCCTCCCCAGTAGCTGGGACTACAGGCATGTGCCACCACGCCCGGCTAATTTTTGTGTTTTTAGTAGAGACAGGGTTTCACCATGTTGGCCAGGCTGGTCTCGAACTGCTGCCCTTCAGATCGGCTCGCCTCAGCCTCCCAAAGCGCTGAGATGACAGGCTTGAGCCACCGCGCCCGGCTTCTGCACTGTCGTCTGACGTTATTGGCAAACATTTTATTTCCCGGCGTAAGTGCCCAGAGCAAGTAGAAGAGGGAAGGAGAAAACCAAGGTTCAGAAAAGGCTTCCAACTTCTCCCGGCGTTTTCCAGCTCTCCACAGAAAGGGATAGTCACGGCATAGGGTTCGACGCCGGAAGGACAGGAAAGGACCGTGTCCACCTTCTAGAAACTGATTTAATTTACTCAGCAAAGGAGTTCAAGGCCTAACACTTAGATTTAAAAGCCACATCCCAGTTAATCGCCGGGGGTATGAAAGCATAATTCCATATTTATGAAACACAGCTAATTGTGAGGACTACCTTCAAAGGGAATCCCAGATTCCAGGACTCCACGAAGTCGCTGAGTGCCTTCAGGTAAAAGACCACTTTCATGTAAAACGCTGTGGATTTTCAAAGCTCAGGACCGGTTTTATTTTTACGTACACAGGCTTCCACAGACCCAAGTGAACGCCACCGCACGAAATAAATTACAGTCGGTTAAAGCAGTTTATGACTATGCCATTCGCCAATGACTTTCATTTAATCTCATTGAAATTTCCCCCCCCCCCCCAAAAAACACAGAGGCAAGAGGAATACGCATTGCTCCTATTGTATGAAAGAAGGAGGGTGAAATACATTTTCTTTTTTTTTTTTTTGAGGCAGAGTCTTGCTCTATCACCCAGACTGGACCTCAGTGGCATGATCTCAGCTCACTGCCACCTCTGCCTCTCGGGTTCAAGCGATTCTCCTGCCTCAGCCTCCCGAGTAGCTGGGATTACAGGTGCCCGCCACCACACCCAGCTAATTTTTGTATATTTAGTACAGACAGGGTTTCGCCATGTTGCCCAGGCTGGTCTTGAACTCCTGACCTCAGGTGATCCACCCGCCTCGGCCTCCCAAAGTGCCGGGATGACAGGCGTGAGCCACCGCGCCCGGCCAAGGGACCACTTTTAAGGGATCCCCCAAATGCACAATCCTGGGTACAATCTCATCCAAGTGTCTCAGGCCGCGGCCTACACCTCTGCCAGGTAGGTGCTATCAGCATTCTATATGCTCCCATGAGAAAATGGGAACTGAAATGGAAAGAAATGGTTAGGAACTCACCCAAAACAACCGTTTGGGGACTTTGAAGGCCAGCGAACCAAAACTGGGTGGTGTGGTGAAGCGTCACCTACACCGTCACTCCATTAGTTCATCCCAGACTGTCCCTTTACGTAAATATCCCATTTTATGGGCCGGACACAGTGGCTCCTGCCTGTCATCCCAGCACGTTGGGAGGCCGAGGTGGGTGCGTCATTTGAGGTCAGGAGTTTGAAACCAGCCTGGCCAACATGGTGAAACCCCGTCTCTACTAAAAAATATGAAAAGAATTAGCTGGACGTGGTGGCGGGTGCCTGTCATCTCAGCTACTCGGGAGGTTGGGGCAGGAGAATCGCTTGAACCCGGGAGGCGGAGGTTGCCGTGAGCCGAGATGAATCCTTCCCCCTGAGTTGGGGGAGGCATTTGCAGTCGTTTTCCCACGTCTGGCTGAATCGTCCTCTTGTGTCATTTTCTGTCCTGTCCCTGGCCCTGCAGTGACATCGGCACCGCCACCTGCCTGGGGCTGTGCTTTTACTTACGCCTGTACCTGTGTCGACACCCCTTCCTTTATCTTTACCTGCACCTGCATCTATACCTGTACCTGCGTCTGCACTTGTATCTACCTGTGTCTGTGCCTGAGTTTACACGTCCACCTGCACCTGAATCTGCACATGCTCCTGCAAATGCACCTGGACCTGCAAATGCACCTGGACCTATACCCACAGCTGTATTTGACCCTGAACCTGTTCCTGCACCCGAACCTGCACCTGCAGCTGCACCTGAATATTCTCCCAAACTCACGATCTTTACTTTAATCACATCTAGAAACTCCCCGTTGCCGTATAAGGTAACATGTACCTGAACCTGCACCTGTACCTGCACCTGTACGTGTGCCTGTACTTGCACCTCTACCTGTACCTGCTCCTGTACTTGAACCTGAACCTGCACCTGCACCTACACCTGCACCAGTACCTGTACCTGTACCTGCACCCGCACCTTTACTTGTACCTGCACTTTCACCTATACCTGCACCTGCACCTGCACCTGTACCTGCACCTTCACCTATACCTGCACCTGTACCTGCACCTGCACCTGTGCCTGCACTTTCACCTATAACTGAACCTATACCTGTACCTGCACCTGCACCTGTACCTGCACCTGCACCTGCACCTGCGCCTGCACCCGCACCTGTACCTGCACCTGCACCTGCACCTGTACCTGCACCTGCACCTGTGCCTGCACTTTCACCTATACCTGTACCTGCACCTGTACCTGTACCTGTACTTGCACCTCTACCTGTACCTGCTACTGTACTTGAACCTGAACCTGCACCTGCACCTGTACCTGTACCTGTACTTGCACCTCTACCTGTACCTGCTCCTGTACTTGAACCTGAACCTGCACCTGCACCTACACCTGCACCAGTACCTGTACCTGCACCCGCACCTTTACTTGTACCTGCACTTTCACCTATACCTGCACCTGCACCTGTACCTGCACCTGTACCTGCACCTTCACCTATACCTGCACCTGTACCTGCACCTGCACCTGTACCTGCACCTGCACCTGTGCCTGCACTTTCACCTATAACTGAACCTATACCTGTACCTGCACCTGCACCTGCACCTGCACCTGTACCTGCACCTGTCCTGCACCCGCACCTGCACCTGTACCTGCACCTGCACCTGCGCCTGCACCCGCACCTGCACCTGCACCTGCACCTGTGCCTGCACTTTCACCTATACCTGTACCTGCACCTGCACCTGTACCTGTACCTGTACTTGCACCTCTACCTGTACCTGCTACTGTACTTGAACCTGAACCTGCACCTGCACCTACACCTGCACCAGTACCTGTACCTGCACCCGCACCTTTACTTGTACCTACACTTTCACCTATACCTGCACCTGTACCTGCACCTGCACCTATACCTGTACCTGCACCTGCACCTATACCTGTACCTGCACCTGCACCTGTACCTGCACTTTCACCTATAACTGAACCTGCACCTGCACCTGCGCCTGTGCCTGCACCTGCACCTGCACCTATACCTGCACCTGCGCCTGTGCCTGCACCTGCACCTATACCTGCACCTGCACCTGTGCCTGCACCTGCACCTGCACCTATACCTGCACCTGCACCTGTACCTGCACTTTCACCTATAACTGAACCTATACCTGTACCTGCACCTGCACCTGTGCCTGCACCTGCACCTGCACCTATACCTGTACCTGCACCTGCACCTGCAGTTTCACCTGTACCTGTACCTGTACTTGCACCTGCAGCTGTACCTGAACCTACACCTGCACCTGTACCTGCACCTGTGCCTGCACCTGCACCTATACCTGTACCTGCACCTGCACCTGCACTTTCACCTGTACCTGTACCTGTACTTGCACCTGCACCTGTGCCTGCACCTGCACCTGTACCTGCACCTGCACCTGCACCTGCACCTGTAAGGTAGCATTCCTCACAGATAGACGAACGGAATTGGATGCTTCTCACGCCCTCGCCAGTACTACCCTCCACTTCTAGCTCTGTGAAGTTCTGGGTTGTAGCCTATGCTGGAGGCCAGCGCTCTGGGTCTCAGCCTGAACTGTCCTTTTCGTGACAACAGCACAATAATAACGCGTCAATATCGGTTCATCAGTTGTGACTGTCGTACCCTACAGATCAAGGACGCTAAGAACAGGTGAGGCAGGGTGTGGAGTATATGAAGTCTCTCTGTATTACCTGGCAATGTTTCTGTAAATTAAAAACGGTTATAAAATAATTTTTTTTTTTTGAGACAGAGTCTCGCTCTGTCTCCCGGGCTGGAGTGCAGCGGCGCCATCTCGGCTCACTGCAAGCTCCGCCTCCCGGGTTCACGCCATTCTCCTGCCTCAGCCTCCCGAGTAGCTGGGACTACAGGCGCCGCCACCACACCCGGCTAGTTTTTTGTATTTTTTAGTAGAGACGGGGTTTCACCGTGTTAGCCAGGATGGTCTCGATCTCCTGACCTCGTGATCCGCCCGCCTCGGCCTCCCAAAGTACTGGGGTTACAGGCATGAGCCACCGTGCTCCGCCAAAAACTGTTATAAAATAAATTTTAATGTAGTTTAATTGTTATATCATAGACATTATACCTGTATCTTATTTATATGTGCATTATATGTATATGTAGATATACACTATTAATTTTAGTATAAATGCATTATAAAATGTAGTGTGTATACATACATATATGGCACTTTTTATCCAGGTATATATGTATATATAAACAATATTAGGATCTCTGTATACATAGATACTAAACGTATATATTATATACACATGATAAACTGTAGCATATATGTATACTTTAGTATGTATGTATATGGGTACATATACTAAAAATGTATTCAGTATGTTTCATATATAATTAGTATATATATATACACACTAAACATAAATGCACATACACTAAAGTTTATATATTCAGTTGTTCAGTATTTGATTACTATACATGTATATATAGATGCTAAACATATATGCACATATATGAAACTTTATAATGTATATGAAACAATTTATAGTATATACAATATGTACATATCATAATGTGTATATATGCATACATATATATCTATACTTCGGTCTCTATCACCTGTATCTATCATATATCTATCCACCTGTCATCTATCTGTCTTCTCTCTGTCTATCCATATCTATGTACCTAATCATTTATCATTTATTTATCAATCTGTACCTATCTACCATCTATCTATCATTTATGTGTCTATCTATCTGTTTGTGTATCTATCTATCTATTATCTATCTGTCTATCCATCTCTATCTATCGATCCATCTATTGATCACCTATCATCTATCTATATCTATCTATCTACATATCTATCTACCATCTATCTATCATCTATCTATATATCTATATCTATCTATCTACCATCTATGGATTACCTCTCTCTGTTTCTATCATCTATCTATCTGTCTGTCTATCTATCTATCTATCTATCTATCTATCTATCTATCAATCATCTATTGGTTACCTCTCTCTGTTTCTATCATATATCTATCTATCTATTATCTATCAATGCATCTCTATCTATCTATCCATCTATCTATTGATCACCTCTATATCATCTATCTATATCTATCTATATCTATCTATATATCTGTCTACCATCTATCATCTCTATTATCTATCATCTATCTCCATTCATCCATCTATCTATCTATCTATCTATCTATCTATCTATCTATCTATCATCTTCTCTCTATCTCTATCATATCTATCTATCTATCTATCTATCTATCATCTGTCTGCCTATCTCTATCTATCTATCTATCTATCTATCTATCTATCTATCTATCATCTATCTATTGATTCTGTCTGTATCATCTATCTATCATCCGTCTATGTATGTATCTATGGATCTATGTATCTATGTATCTATCTATCTATCTATCTATCTATCTATCTATCTATCTATCTATCTTTCATCTCCCTGTCTGTCTCTGTGTATCATCTCTGTATCTATCTATGTATCTCTGTTTCTATCTATGTATTTATGTATCTATGTGTCTATCTATCTATCCATCTATGTATCAGTCATCTCTCTCTCTCTCTCTGCATATCATCTGTCTATCTACCTACCTGCCTATCTCCCTATCTATCCACTTCCCAAAGATTTAAATAAATGTAACCACAATGCACTCACGATGAACGCAAAGTCATCACAGCAGTTTCGGGTATGTGTGTCCATCATGGTCTGTGAGAAGGTCTCCGGAGACCGTGGCCAAGCCTGTCTTTCATGCTCCTTTCAACAAAGGCCTCTGTGTGTGCTGCCATCTTGAGAACCGGTCTTTTCCACAGCAGTGTGGTTTCTGCGTGCCATTGTTTTCAGAGAACCTGAGCCTTGCAGACTAGTTAGAGGGTGGGGGATCTTTGGAGTGTCTGGCGCGTATGATATTACTGACATTTTTATCATCTTTTAAAATGTGAAGGCTCACATGTGATATGTAATTTGAGATCACAACTCTGTGTGTGTGTGTGTGTGTGTGGTGTGTGTGTGTGTTTTCTTCATTGGTTAAAATTTTAAATAGATGGAGGTCATATATCAGAGAGAAAGACGAGGCCCCAAAGTGTAGAGCTCTGTTTTAAATTGTCTCCGGCGTGTGCTGACCATGTGTGCGCGTGTGGAGGCTGGAGGGCCCCCTGCATTTGCAGAGGAGATGGGGTCTCTTCGGCTATTTGTTAAGTGGTCGTATCACTTAACTTGATACATCCCAGAAAAGAAAAATCAAAAACAAAAACAGTCCGAAAAAGCACCTCACCTTCCCCTGACTGTATTCGATTTCTTTCCTCTGTCCTTTGGCTCACTCTGGATTTTTTAATTACAAACGCACAAAAGGAAAGGAAATTAAACCGTAACCCACCACCCCCCCCCCAACCTCCAACCTAGAACATTAAATCGACGAAAGCTCATAAAGGTAATCGAAATCAGAGCAAAGGCTTTTCTTTCCGCCGGCTCCTGTCGTTCAGGGCTAACCCCAAGTTGCTGAGAAAGACGGTTTCCCACCCAGGTGGGAATCATCGCCGTTGGGTTTTAGGGCTGGCATTGTGGTGCCACTTCTTGCAACTCAACTGTTTCTCTTTTCCTACAGAGGCTGGGAGGAGGAGAGCGTCGCAACCCTGCTGTCCCCAGAATCATCCTGACTTGCCTTTTTTTTTTTTTTTTTTTTTTTTTTTTTGAGATGGAGTCTTGCTATGTCACCAGGCTGGAGTGCAGTGGTGTGATCTCGGCTCACGGCAACCTCCGCCTCCCGGGTTCAAGCGATTCTCCTGCCTCAGCCTCCCGAGTAGCTGGGATGACAGGTGCCTGCCACCACGCTTGGCTAATTTTTTGTATTTTTATTAGAGACGGGGTTTCACCATGTCGGCCAGGCTGGTCTCGAACTCCTGACCTCAGGTGATCCACCTGCCTCGGCCTCCCAAAGTGCTGGGATGACAGGCGTGAGCCACCGCACCCGGCCTCCTCCACTTGCTTGGTTTATACTCTTTAAATTCCAGGGCGATTTGGGCCATCCTCAAAAAGACCGTGCTTGGTTCTGGAGGGGAGCGTGGGTCTCCCTTTGGGTTGTGTCGGCTGCTGTGCCTGGCACAGAGCTGCTTGCATCAAACGTAAACATCTTGATTGACACAGAGACACGTACACGTGTGTGCACACGGGAAATGGCTCAGGTCCTGGAGGTTCCAGCCTCTCGGGAAGTTGATGGAACGGTTGGACAGGGATTGGAGGAAGACGGGGAGGCAAAGGAAAGCTGGAAAGCTGCCGGAGCCTCACTCTAACTACGATAGGAGTGATGAACCAACAGGAAGCTGGGCTTGATGCAGAGTCGGTCAAATTTATTTAAGTGGATAGATAGGTACACAGACCGGTAGGTAGAGAGACAGATGATAGACACAGACAGAGACCTGACACATAGATAGATATAGAGATAGATAGAGATGGATAGATAGATAGACTGGGACAGATAGGGAGATGATGGATAGATAAATGGATAGACAGATACATATAGATAGATAGATATAGATAGATGATAGACAAGACAGAGAGATGACAGATATATGATAGATAGATAGATAGATAATAGATAGATAGAGAATATGGTTGATAGATAAGCCGATCAGTAAGGAGAGAGATAGGTAGATACAGAATACGATAGAGAAGATGATAGATAGATAGATAGATAGATAGATAGATAGATAGATGACAGATAGATGATCTATTGATACATGATAGATAATAGATAGATACATACATACATAGATACATAGATAGATAGAGAATACGGTTGATAGATAAGCTGATTGGTAGGTAGAGAGATAGGTAGATAGAGAATAAGATAGAGAAGATGATAGATAGATAGATAGATAGATAGACAGATAGATGACAGATAGAGGATCTATTGATACATGATAGATAATAGATAGATAGATAGATACATAGATAGATAGATAATATGGTTGATAGATAAGCTGATTGGTAGGTAGAGAGATATGTAGATAGAGAATATGATACATAGAGAAGATGATAGAGAGATAGATAGATAGATACATGATAGTTAAATGGATAGATAATAAACAGGGCCATGCACAACCTCTTCCCAAACCCCTATTTTTTTTTTTTTTTTTTTTTTTTTTGAGACACAGTCTCACTCTGTTGCCCAGGCTGGAGTGGAATGGCACGATCTCGGCTCACTGCAACCTCCGCCTCCCGGGTTCAAGCGATTCTTCTGCTTCAGCCTCCCGAGTAGCTGGAATTACAGGTCCGCACGACCACACCCGGCTAATTTTTGTGTTTTTAGTAGAGACGTGGTTTCGCTATGTTGGCCAGGCTGGTCTTGAACTCCTGACCTGAAGTGATCCACCTGCTTCGGCCTCCCAAAGTGCTGGGATGACAGGCGTGAGCCACCGTGCCCGGCTCATGAGTGTTGTTTAAGATACTGAGTTCATCGCAGTTCTCACAGCAGCAGCAATAGGAAACTGAAACAGTGTCCACTGGTTTGTTGATGAGGACTGGGAAGACGGGTTAAGCGCTTTGGTGTCTTGGGAAATGTGGGGGATGTTGGCCGTGCTTGAGTGATCTGTGAGCAACACGTTCTCCCTGCAGGCAGACCTTCCTGCTTCTGGTGTCCTTCATCCCGAGCCCCTTATAGACCTGCAACCAACGTGCCTGACGCTTCCCCTGTTTTATTCTCAGCACATCCTGAATGAAGATGAAATTTCAGCACGAATCAGCTCCGAACAGAAACTCTTACTGGATTCTTGGAAACCATCTTTTCCAAAGTCTGTAAGATATGGAGACTCTCGCTGGGCGCACTGGCTCGCACCTGTCATCCCAGCACTTTGGGAGGCCGAGGCGGGTGGATCACCTGAGGTCAGGAGTTCGAGACCAGCCTGGCCAACATGGTGAAATCCCGTCTCTACTAAAAATACAAAAATTAGCTGGGAGTGGTGGCAGGTGCCTGTCATCCCAGCTACACAGAAGGCTGAGGCAGGAGAATGGCGTGAACCCGGGAGGCGGAGGTTGCTGTGACCTGAGATCGCGCCGCTGCACTCCAGCCTGGGCCAACACGGTGAAAATCCGTCTCTATTAAAAATACAGGAATTAGCTGGGTGTGGTGGTGGGGCCTGCAATCCCAGTTACTGGGGAGGCTGAGGCAGGAGAATCGCTTGAACCCGGGAGGCGGAGGTTGCCGTGAGCCGAGATCGCGTCACTGCACTCCAGCCTGGGCGACAGAGCGAGACTCTGTCTCAAAAAAGAAAAAAAAGATACAGAGATTCTGAAAGCAAGAAAGAGAAGCTGTAGATTTTCCCAGCAGAGGGCATCCCTGGAACACAGATCCACTCGCTGGTTAACCAGCTCACACCACTTCGGAGGCCGGCAGTTCCTGTGAATCCAAATGCTCCCAGTGAGGCTTTGAGACCTAGAGGATCACATTTCTTATACTGAAATTAAAAGGAATAAGACTACCCTCCCCTAGCCAAGGATCAAACTCCCTCAGCACATGAATTTCCTGCAGTTCTGAGAGTCCATGTACAAAAGCTGTAAAATGTCAAAACGCACCAAAAACCCAACGTCCCTGGTATCGGAGTGTAGATAAGAGAGTCACTTTGAGGCCGAGGCGGGTGGATCACCACAGGTCAGCAGTTCGAGACCAGCTTGGCCAACATGATGAAACCCCGTCTCTACTAAAAATACAAAAATTAGCTGCGTGTGGTGGCAGGTGCCTGTCGTCCCAGCTACTCGGGAGGCTGAGGCAGGAGAATGGCTTGAACCCAGCAGGTGGAGCTTGCAGTGAGCCAAGATTGCGCCCCTGCACTCCAGCCTGGGAGACAGAGCAAGACTCCATCTCAAAAAAAAAAAAAAAAAAATTTATTGTTGAAACTTCATATAAGTGGTCATATGATAACTCATTATGAACAAAACATTTGCGTCTCCAAAAGCAACCCTATTCATTTATAATTGTTACCTTCCTCCTCCCTTTTCCTTGAAGGTAAAGGCAAATCATTTCCATGTACCTCTCTGTCCTTCATCTTCCAACATCTCTTCTTACCGATCGCCCAGCCCTCATCTTCAGGAGAAAACGATGTGCCAAGAAATCTCTATGGATAAAGTTACCTGTGCAAAGAAATAAACAAACAGCATTTATTTACTTTTTTTTTAAAAACCAGGTTAGAAACATGTCTTAGCATGCAGGAAATAAGGATTGAGGAGAGAATCAGGACGAAGGTAGAAAAAAAAGAAAGGAAGGAAGGAAGGAAAGAAAGAAGGAAGGAAGAAAGAAGAAAGAAAAAAGAAAGACAAAGAAAGAAAGAAGGAAACAAGAAAGAAAAAAGTTAGAAAAAAAGAAAGAAGAAAGAAAAAAGAGAAAAGTAAGAAAAAACAAAGAAAAAAGAAAGAAAAATGAAGAAAGAAAAAAGAAAGAAGAATAAAGAACAAAGAAAGAAGCAAGAAAGAATAAAGGAAGAAAGAAGAAAGAGGGAAAAGGAAGAAAGGAATAAACAAGAAAGAAGAAACGAAGAAAGAAACAAAAAGAAATAAAGAGAAAGAAAAGAATAAAGAAGGAAGAAAGAAAGAAGAAAGAAGAAAGGAAGAAAGAAAGAGAGAAAGAAAGAAAATCCCAGTGCCCACGTGGGGAAAACGGTAAAGGAAGTAATAAAAGCTAAATTATAAAACAGGAGGACTTTTATCCAGGCCTCCGACGAAATCTGAGAAGAAAATGTTATTAGGCAAAAATGAAAATGAAAAATCATACCAGATGCCCTCATTCTCGCACGCGGAAGAAATAAATGCAAGATTGGACCCAGAAAAGAAAAAAAAAATAGTCACCGAGACGCTTAAAAAGAAGAGAGAGGAGGGAAAATGTTTATTTTTATTACCTAATAGCCAATTTAAGTATTAACAGCTATAGTTGCCATCAGACCGTGTGGTTTAAACCTCTTTCTTTCCTTCCTTCTTTTCTTTCTTTCTTTCTTTCTTTCTTTCTTTCTTTCTTTCTTTCTTTCTTTCTTTCTTTCTTTCTTTCTTTCTTTCTTTCTTTGTTTCTTTCTACCTTTTCTTCTTTCTTTCTTTCCTTCCTTTCTCTCTTTCTTTCTTTTTCTTCTTTCTTTCCTTCCTCTTTGTTTCTTTTTCTTCTTTCTTTCCTTCCTCCCTCCCTCCCTCTCTTTCTTTTCTTTCTTTCTTCTTCCTTCCTTTCTTTCTTTCTCTCTTTCTTTTTCTTCTTTCCTTCCTTCCTCTTTCTTTTTTTTCTTTTTCTTCTTTCTTTCCTTCCTTCCTCTTTCTTTATTTCTTTCTTTTTCTTCTTTCTTTCCTTCCTCCCTCCCTCCCTCGCTCTGTTTCTTTTCTTCCTTCCTTCCTTTCTCTTTCTTTCTTTCTTTCTTCTTTCTTTCCTTCCTTTCTCTTTCTTTCTTTTCCTTCTTTCCTTCCTTCCTTCCTCTTTCTTTCTTTCTTTTTCTTCTTTCTTTCCTTCCTTCCTCCCTCCCTCCCTCTCTTTCTCTTTCTTTCTTTCTTTCTTTCTTTCTTTCTTTCTTTCTTTCTTTCTTTCTCTTTCTTTCTTTCTTTCTTTCTTTCTTTCTTTCTTTCTTTCTTTCTTTCTTTCTCTCTCTCTCTCTCTCTTTCTTTCTTTCTCTCTTTCTTTCCCTCCCTCCCTCCCTCCCTCCCTCCCTCCCTCCCTCCTTTCCTTGCTTCCTTCCTTCCTTCTTTCCCTCTTTCCTTCTTTCTTCTTTCTTGGAGTCTTGCTCTGTCACCCAGGCTGGAGTGCAAGTCCAAGTGGTGCGATCTCGGCTCACTGCAAGCTCCGCCTCCCGGGTTCAAGCGATTCTCCTGCCTCAGCGTCCTGAGTAGCTGGGATCACAGGCACCCGCCACCACGCCTGGATAATTTTTGTGTTTTTAATAGAGAGAGACAGGGTTTTACCATGTTGGCCAGGCTGGTCTCGAACTCCTGACCTCAAACGATCCACCTGCCTCTGCCTCCCAAAGTGCTGGGGTGACGGGCGTGAGTCACTGTGCCCGGCCTATTAGTGTTAGTTCTAAGGCCATGCACAAGTTCAGTTTTCTTTATCTGTCATCCGAATTGAGTAATCTCTTCTTCTTCTTCTTCTTCTTCTTCTTCTTCTTCTTCTTCTTCTTCTTCTTATTATTATTATTATTATTATTATTTTGGAGAGAAAAGTAAGTTTTCTATGTCCTGTAAGCCTCTCTAATGCAGGGAAACTGTCAGTTAACCTGATCGCTATTGAGGTTAGTTCAAGACAAAGCACTGTGTGTCCTTTTAATTAGAACTCTGCCACCTTCCTTCCCGACTACATCCAATGTGTCAGCACTTTGACTACGGAAGGCTATTTTTAGGGGTTTGTAACTCAGCTGCTAAAATTTGCTTTAGGCTGAACCCAGGCATGAAATCTCAGCCTGGAAGCAAAAGACAAAATTTAAACAAGAATCAAGGCGGTGGAGGAAGATAAAATTGGTCCCTTAATCACAGTGAGTTTCCATGCTGCTTCTTTTCTTTCTTTTTCTTTTTCTTTTTTTTTTTGAGACAGAGTCTCGCTCTGTCTCCCAGGCTGGAGTGCAGTGGCGCGATCTCGGCTCACTGCAACCTCCGCCTCCCGGGTTCAAGCGATTCTCCTGCCTCAGCCTCATCAAGGAAATGGACATTTCCTACTCGGGAGGCTGAGGCAGCAGAATGGCGTGAACCCGGGAGGCGGAGGTTGCAGTGAGCTGAGATCCGGCCACTGCCCTCCAGCCTGGGCGACAGAGCAAGACTCCGTTACAAAAAGAAAAAAAAAAAAATGTGTAAATGCAAGAGAAGAATCCAACACAGCCTCATGCTATTCTCTAATTTTTGTGCCGCTGACTGGGTTGTAAAAAATTTAATAAGCTGGTTAGAACTCACGCACCTCTGACACGCTCCTTATAATCAGGAAAGGTCTTTAAATCCTCTGTGCTAATTACGAATCTTTTCCTCGTCACCGAAACCCCAGGCTCCTCTCTTCTTATTCTGCTTCTCTGCAAAGTGATGGGTTAGAACCAGCAAGTGTCCAAGCGAAGCAAATTGATACCCCGGATTTTAAAGGACGAGGACCCTGAGCGATGCATCTTCCGCTGCAATTTCAGATTCGAGTTTCACAAGAGACTCCCCAGATCTCCAAGCTCACGCTCACTCCGTCCACTTTACGTTCTTGGCTGATGAAAAGTCATAAGTGGAGGTGGCAACCTCCCTTCCTCGGGCAGTTCTGTGGCTTCCGTTGCATCTCTGTCAGGAGGGGGGCCCGTGGGGACCGGCAGTGACCAGGAGCCCACAGGAGAAATTTAAGTCACATTTTAGTAGAGATGGGGTTTCACCATGTTGGCCAGGCTGGTCTCGAACTCCTGACCTCAGGTGATCCACCCGCCTCAGGCTCCCAAATTGGTGAAATTTACAGGCATGAGCCGCCGCGCCCGGCCCCATGGTTTTCAGTTTATTTTATTTTATTTTATTTTATTTTATTTTATTTTATTTTATTTATAGAAATGAGGTTTCGCTCCATTGTACAATATGATCTCTGTCTCCTGGGCTCAAGAAATTCAGCTACCTCCCTCTCCCAAAGTATTGGGATTACAGGAGTCAACCAGTGCACCTGACCAGTGGCCAGTGCTGGTTAGAAAATAACATTATGGCCGGGCACGTGGCTCACGCCTGTAATCCCAGCACTTTGGGAGACCAAGGCAGGCGGATCACAAGGTCAGGAGATCGAGACCATCCTGGCTAACACCGTGAAACCCCGTCTCTACTAAAAAATACAAAAAATTAGGTGGCGGGCGCCTGTAGTCCCAGCTACTCGGGAGGCTGAGGCAGGAGAATGGCGTGAACCCGGGAGGCAGAGGTTGCAGTGAGCCAAGATCGCGCCACCGCACTCCAGCCTGGGCCACAGAACAAGACTCCGTCTCAGAAAACAAAAACAAAAACAAAAAAACTAACATTATGGCGTCTTCTCATTAGAAGAACAGGTGACAGACAAATGATACACTGCTAGACATACAGTTTGTATATAGAAGGAAACTCTGGAGAAGTAAACGGGGGCCAGGCCCGGTGGCTCACACTTCTCATCTCAGCACTTTGGGAGGCCGAGGCTGGTGGATCACCTGAGGTCAGGAGTTCAAGACCAGCCTGGCCAACATGGTGAAACCCCGTCTCTAGTAAAAGGACAAAAATTAGCCAGGCGTGGTCGCTCACACCTGTAATCCCAGCACTTTGGGAGGCCGAGGTGGGTGGATCACATGAGGTCAGGAGTTCGAGACCAGCCTGGCCAACATGGTGAAACCCCGTCTCTACTAAAAATACAAGAATTAGCCAGGTGTGGTGGGGGGCACCTGTCATCCCAGCTACTCAGGAGGCTGAGGCAGGAGAATCGCTTGAACCTGGGAGGTGGAGGTTGCCGTGAGCCGAGATCACACCACTGCACTCCAGCCTGGGCGACAGAGCGAGACTCCGTCTCAAAAACACACACACACACACAAATAAAAAAGTTCATGGGGGCACGGAGCCATATTGCCCATTGAATTTTCAGCAAACTGGATAAAAAATGCCTCGAGACAGCCAGTTCAGAGGAGAGGTTCGAAGCTGGGGTTCGCCTTATTTTTCTGAATCGGTTGCTTCTTCTGACTTGAGCCCCTACTTTTGCAAAATCTGTAGGATTTGCTTTTATCATGCAGTGAATGTTACTTTTATCTCATTCAAGGCACCCGATCCAGCCCTGTATCCCGTATTTTTGATTCGTGGTTACCCTAGAGATGGAGACGCTCGGGCCTTGCCAAGGAACCAGCCTCCTAGATGCATATACTTGTAAATCGTACTGAAATTTTACTAAACGTCGAGGTGGACGTGAGGCCCGTTGAGTTCAATAACCCTTTAAGTACCCTTTCAATAATACAGCTCTTACCCAGGTCAAAGGGCTTTTGGATTACATTTTGATCTCTGAAAGAGAATCCAGAGTCATCTTTCGGGAATGCAGGTTTGATCACAGCCTCTGTATCCCTTTAAACACCGAAGTAAAAACCAATTGGCATTTATAAGCCATTTTTTTTTTTTTAAATCTCAGGCCATAGCTCTGTATCCCTTTAAACACAGAAGTAAAAACCAATTGGCATTTGTAAGCCATTTTTTGTTTGTTTGTTTTAAATCTAAGGCCATACTTCTGTATCCCTTTAAGCGCAGAAGTAAAAACAAATTGGCATTGATAAGCCATTTTTTTTTGTTTTAAATCTCAGGCCTTACCTCTATATCCCTTTAAGTGCAGAAGTAAAAACCAATTGGCATTTATAAGCCTTTTTTTTTTTTTTTTTTTTTTTTTAAATCTCAGGCCTTACCTCTGTGTCCCTTTAAACACAGAAGTAAAAGCAAATTGGTGTTTGTAAGCAGGCAGCATTATTATTTTTTTCTAAATCTACGGCCATACCTGCAAACAGGAAGGAGCTTTTCTTTTGTGTGTGTGGGTTTTTTTTTTTTTAATTATTATTATTATACTTTAAGTTCCAGGGTGCAGGTGCACACGGTGCAGGTTTGTTACATATGTATACTTGTGACATGTGGGTGTGCTGCACCCATTAACTCATCATGTACAATCCATATATCTCCTAATGCTCTCCCTCCCCGCTCCCCCTACCCCACAACAGGCCCTGGTGTGTGGTGTTCCCAGGAAGCCCTTTTTCTACCCCAAACTCCCAAGTCCTGTCTTCAATGCAAGCGGTTGTATCACGGCCCTGTCTCACCCCAGGGACTGGAGTTCCATGAAACAGCTTTGTCAGTTTCCAAGGATCCCCCCCCTACTTCCTCTTGGCACACATGGGGTGTTTTCTCTTTCTGCTGCCCTGCAGACCACCCCACAGCGGCTTTCTAATTCAAGCAAGAAAACAAAGGCCGGCGCCTGAGCCTTTCTGAAAGGGGCAGCTCCCTTCTTCCTTCTCTCTGAGCTTCCGGGACCCCCAACAGGACCCCAGGAGAGAAGCTGTGGGGAGAAGGGTGGATGCACCTGCAGGTGTGTGCAGGAGAACTGTGGTGTTTGGAGGTAACAGGTGTAGCTGCCATCACCACACCCTTCCCATTGGATGCATATGGATTGTTGCTTTTAAATCATCCTCCTGAGAGAGACACAATCAAGCCACGTGCATATCCTTGGAGAAGGAAACTCATTTTGTTCTCTACTCAATGAGCTGGGGGCGGAGTCTGTTTGTTATCTGTCATTGAAGGCCTTTTTTTTTCTTTTTTTCTCCTCTCTCTCCCCCCCGCCCCTTCATCATCTTCTTTAATCGTAGTCTCTGCTTGTTGAGCTTCAAATTGAAATATCCCGAACAGATGTAAAAACACATGTGCGCCTCTGCGCACAAGCTGTGCGCGCCTTTGTTTCATCTGCTGATGACGGGAGCCTAAAGGAGATCTTTTTAAAATTTCATCGCTATTCAAAAGGATAATTAATCCGTACCCCCAGGCTTTGATTGTGCCGCGCACCGCGTGTACCCGCGGCTGCCGAGATAATGAGGACTCATCAGGCCGGATGAATATGCACCAGCCAGGCTCAGCCTCCACGAGCAAATTGAAGATGCAGCCGAGGTACCGTGTAGCTGGGTGCACCTAATTTTAATTTGTAACGCGATATACCATAGGTGAGATCGGGTGTTGGTAACCGGCACAGGCGTTTTGTTGACACGGAACCCCAGTCGCCGTTTGGCAGATGGTCTTTGTAAAGGCTTCATTGGAGTTTTCTAATCTCCCCGCTTCTCTCTACTGTCTGTGATGGTGGACAAAATGGCACACACAGGCGCACACACACCCTAGCATGCACACACAACACCATGCACGCACACATATGTGTGTTCGCATACACCCCCCACACGTGTGTTCACATACACTAGCATACATGCACGTGTTCACATATGCTAGCAGGCATGCACACAGATGCCTACATACACACACACACACTAGGATGCATGCAAACACACATGTGCACGCACACACACTACCATGCATATACACACATGCATGCACACATGCTAGCACGTGTACACACACACCAGCACGCATGCACACACAACACCATGCACGCACACATATGTGTTCACATACACCCCCCAGACACGTGTGTTCACATACACTAGCAGGCATGCACACAGACACCTACATGCACACAGGCACACACTAGCATGCATGCACACAAGCACACATGTGCACGCACACACCCTAGCATGCACACACAACACCATGCGTGCACACACATGTGTGTTCACATACACCCCTCACAGACGTGTGTTCACACACACTAGCATACATGCACGTGTTCACATATGCTAGCAGGCATGCACACAGATGCCTACATACACACATGTACACATTAGCATGCATGTACACAAACACACGTATGCCCACACACTAGTGTGCACACACACACCAGCATGCAGGCACACACACGTGTGTTCACATACACTAGCATGCATGTACGTCTTCACATATGCTAGCAGGCATGCACACAGATGCCTACATACACACACACACACTAGCACGTATGCACACAAACACACACGTGCACACACACACCGTAGCATGCACACATAACACCATGCGTGCACACATATGTGTTCACATACACCCCCCACACACGTGTGTTCACATACACTAGCAGACATGCACACAGTAGCATACATATATGTGTTCACATACACTAGCAGACATGCACACAGTAGCATACATATATGTGTTCACATACACTAGCAGACATGCACACAGTAGCATACATATATGTGTTCACATATGCTAGCAGGCATGCACACAGACGCCTACATACACACACACTAGCGTATACATTAGTATGCATGCACACAAACACATACACGCACAGACACACGTGTGTTCACATACACTAGCAGGGATGCACACACTAGCATACATATGTGTGTGTTCACATACCCTAGCAGGCATGCACACAGACGCCTACATACACACAGGCACACACTAGCAAGCATGCAAACACACATGTGCACGCACACACACTAGCATGCATATACACACATGCACACACACATGCTAGCACGTGTACACACACACACTAGCACACATGCATGCAATGACACTCACGTATGCCCACACACCAGCATGCACACACACACACGTGTGTTCACATACACCACACACATGTGTGTTCACATACACTAGCAGGCATGCACACACTAGCATAAATATACGTGTGTTCACATACATTAGCATGCATGCATGCAGATGCCTACATACACACGTGCACACACTAGCAAGCATGCACACACACGTGCACACACATACACTAGCATGTATACACACATGCACACACTCACAAGCATGCACACACACATACTCACGTATGCACACAGACTAGCATGCACACACACGTGTGTTCACATACACTAGCATGCATGCACACACTAGCATACATATACATGTGTTCACATACGTTAGCATGCGTGCACGCAGATGCCTACATACACAGGTGCACAGACTAGCAAGCATGCACACACACATGTGCACACACATACACTAGCATGTATACACACACGCACACACGAGCATGCACACACGTGCGTTCACATACACTAGCAGGCATTCACACAGATACAGATGCACGCACACACAGACGCTTACATACACACATACATAAACACAGTAGCATTCATGCACACACACGTGTGTGCACATACACTAACATGCATACACACAGATGCCTACATACACACACACACTAGCATGCATATACACAAACACACACGTGTATGCACATACAATAGCATGCATGCACACACAGATGCATACATACGTGCATACAGATGCGTACATACACTCGCATACACATACGTATGTGTGGTTACAGTAGCACGCATGCACACACACTAGTATGCATGCACAGACACAGACATATACATACACACAATGCACAAAGACACACACGTGCACACACATTAGCATGCATGAACACACACAGACACTAGTGTGCGTGCACACACAGACACGTACACACACACAGAGATGTACACATACACACACACAGAGATGTATACATATACACACACACACAGAGATGTATATATACACATGCACATACACAGAGATGTACACACACACACAGAGATGTATACATACAGATACACACACACAGAGATGTACACATACACATACACAGAGATGTATACATATACATATACACACACACAGAGATGTACACATACACACACACAGAGATGTACACATACACACACACAGAGATGTATACATATACACACACACACAGAGATGTATATATACACATGCACATACACAGAGATGTACACACACACACAGAGATGTATATATACACACACACACACAGAGATGTACACACACACACACAGAGATGTACACATACACACACACAGAGATGTACACATACACATACACAGAGATGTATACATACATATACACACACACAGAGATGTACACATACACATACACAGAGATGTATACATATACACACACACACAGAGATGTATATATACACACACACACACACAGAGATGTACACATACACATACACAGAGATGTATACATATACATATACACACACACAGAGATGTACACATACACAGGCACACACAGTAGCACATATGTATATACACAGACACGATGTCTACACACACACACACACACCCCCGCATGCATGCATGGCGTGCACACACACACAAACCCAAACGGGCATTGCTTTTCTGGACCCACAGAAAGCTCCCCGGGTCTCCCAGGGTCCTCCTAGGCCACCATCGTCCCCCTCGGTCCTCGCTCCCGGGGCAGCTCAGCAGTTGCAGTGACTGGGGATGACCACACCCCACTTGAGCCCGGGCGACAGAGAGCGACTCGGTCTCAAAAACAAAACCAGAAACTGAGCTGTGTGCGGTGGTGTGTGTGTCCTGCAGTCCCAGCCCCTCCGGGGAGGCTGAAACGGGAGGATCATTTCAGTTCAGCAGGTGGAGACCAGCCTGGACCACATAGCAAGACCCTCTCTCTACAAAAAATCAAAAACACAGCCGGGTGCGGTGATGCCCGAACCTGTAGTCACAGCTGCTCCGGAGGCTGAGGCGGGAGGATCCTTTGGAGCCCAGGAGGTCGAGGCTGCGGTGAGCTGACGATGGGACTTAACGGCACTGCGGCCTGGACAACGTAGCAGGACCCCATCTCTCAAAGCAAATATGCAGACATGACTGGGAACGCACAGACTTTACACGGGAATATTTGGGGCTCCTCTTTCTTTTCTTTTCTTTCTTTCTTTCTTTCTCTTTCTTTCTTTTTCTTTCTTCCTTTCTTTTCTTCCTTCCTTCCCCCTTCCCCATTCCCCCTTCCCCTTCCTCATTCTTTCTTTCTTCCTTCCTTCCCTCTTTCTCTTTCTTTCTCTTTCTTTGTTTTCCTTCCTTCTTTCCTTCTTTCTTTTTCTTCTTTTTCTTTCTTCCTTTCTTTTCTTCCTTCCTTCCTTCCCCCTTCCCCGTTCCCCCTTCCCCTTCTCCTTCCTTCCTTCCTTCCTTCCTTCCTTCCTTCCTTCCTTCCTTCCTTCCTTTCTTTCTTTCTTTCTTT